>NC_060207.1:230087500-230387500 GCF_021130785.1 Homalodisca vitripennis
TGTTCCGTTTTATATGCATGAAGGAATTCATTCCCTAGTTATGCACGTAGTTTATCGCAACTAAAATACGTGTTATTTTAGTTGTAAAATACTTTTAAATACGCAGGTAATATTATTTAGTATAAAGTGTTTTATCACTGGTTTATTATAAAAAGAAATGCGAAAGTTATCCTATTATAACCTCTGAAAAAAAACTTTACTATTTGGCAATATTAATTTTTTAACACTACAGAAGAAAACTTCTACGTTAAAGTCCTACGACAAACAGTAGATGAGAAGGGTGGCGGAGAATCCCCAAGGTGAATCGTATGCTACTGGACACGCAATAAACCAAGAGTTGGACAATGAACACAGCGTCACAGTGATAACGGAGTAAATGGAGTCGCCACCACTGTTATGGTGATATTCCAGTCTTTCCAACTCTAGGAAACCAAGTGAACTTCTGTTCATGAAGGATGCTATTTCATGAATAACGCAATCTCTAATTATAAACAGTTCAACTACTAATCGCACAAGAAATAATTTCCATAAAAAGCACGTTCTGTAGGTCTCAATATAAAAGTGATGACTCAAATTACGGGAAAATCACGTTCTGTAGGTCTCAATATAAAAGTGATGACTCAAATTTCGCGAAAATCACGTTCTGTAGGTCTCAATATAAAAGTAATGACTCAAATCACTCGTTAATCAATCATAACCTCTATGGCAGTTCACCTATTCACATACGTTTTCAGTGCTGCTTACTATTTCATTGAAATTTTTGTAACTATACATAATTTATGAAGTAAAACATTTTAATATGGTGTGAAAGGATCTTTTTTATAAATATAGTAAAAGGTTTGTACTTAGAAATTACCGTCTACATTGATAGTAGAAGAAAGTTTTCTCTGGTACCTTTTGAGGTTATAAGATTGAGGTTAGACATTACAGTCTTCATTACTAATCAAACAATAAAAACATATTAATTGTCAGTCATACGTCTTAATAACGTAAAGATGTTTTGTGGAAGCTGTAAAAAGTCAATATCAGGTGATGGAGATAAAGTTACATGTGGTAAATGTAAGGCGGAATTGCACTACAACCTGTGCAGGGCTAACCAAAACGTCTTGGAAGGCTAAGACTGTAAAGTATAGGTCTGAGTGGGAATGTTTGAAGTGCAGACCTATAAGTAAAACATGTACAGAAAGTGTAGAGTTAACAGACGAAGAAATTGAAAGTGATGATCCTACTTACATAGCCATGAAAAAAGCTGTTGGATAAAATGTTCCTGAGGCAAGAGAATAAAATTGCCTCAAGAGTCGATAGTATAATTGAAATGATTAGTAAGTTAGAGGCAACTATGACTAACATCATAGACCGAGTCAAGGAGATGGAAGAAGAGTCTGTGAAGTTGAAGAATCAGATGCGGGATTTGAAAATGGAAATGGAGAAACAGTATGGGCGGAGTAGAAATTTTATTGTGACCAGTATTCCTCAAGACGACAAAGAAGACGTCCCAGTGAAGATCACAGGATTGCTCCAGGCTATGAATATCGAGCTCAGAAAAGAAGACATCACAGCGCACAGACTACCTTCAGCACACTCGCCGGCGCCGATCATAGTGCAGTGTACGACTAGAGCCATTAGAGGACACAGTAGTCCGTAGTGCACGTAAGTTTAGGCCAAGTACAAAACTAATAGGAAATTCTCATCCAGAAAGGGCAATATACTTCAATGATCATCTAACTCCCTATTTCTCAGAACTAATGAAACAAACCAAAGAAGTGAAGGATAGGTTAGGGTTTAAGTACATATGGCTAAATGGAAATAGAATTATGTTGAAAAAAGACAATCAGTCAAAAGCTTTCAGAATTCTTACGGAATCAGATCTGGAAAAGGTAGGATAAGCGGTTGCACAAAAATTAATGATCCCTCACACTAACAAAAAAATAAAAATTCAAACAGCCTAAATTTCAACGTCACATTAACCAATATCAACAATTGATTTAGAAGAAATCGATTTGAATATTCACGGGAACTTTAATGTAATATCTGATTGGAAAGATGCATCAAATTTATTAAATAAAAATAGTTTACAAACAGAATCAAAACTAAATTTAATAAGTACAAATATTAGAAGTTTGCGAAAACATTGGGACAGTTTAATTTTAAGTTTGTGCAACACCTTAGATTCTGTGGATGTCATAGTACTTACAGAAATTAATGTAACTCAGGAAGAAAGTAATTTTTACAATCTGCCAGGTTTCAATTCATTAGCTAAATGTAGGCCTACGGGTCGTAGAGGTGGGGGAATTATGGTTTTTACTAAAGAAGAATTGCAAATAAAAGATATAACATTAGAATTCCATTTCAATTCAACAGAGTTCCTTGTTATACAATTAAGTTACAAAAAAGAATATGTTATTTTAGGAGCTTTCTATAGACCTCCAAGTCAAAATGTTAATAATTTTAATGAGGAATTGGAAATATTTCTCACATCAAATCTAGTCACTAGAGCTAAACACCTATTTATGGCTGGAGATATCAATATATGTTATTTAACGGGCATGTATGGATCTGAAGAATATTTAAATGTCCTTTATACAAATAGAACGTTAAATACAATTCAAGAACCCACAAGGGTAGAATTTTTATGGTAATAATTTAGTAGCAACTTGCCTAGACCATATCAATATTAGAACCATAGCTAAAGAATATACAGCATTTATAGTAGAAGAAAAACTATCAGATCATTACTGGACAGGATTAACAATTAGTCTTAAAAATTATAACTTAAATAGTAGTGTTTGTAATACAATAGAAATTAATAACGTCATCATAAAAGATAGACTAGTCAATGAAGGTATTCGAGGTGAAGATTGGTTATCTATTATAGCAATTAGAGATACCGAGCTCATTTATCAAACACTAGTTCATAAGTTCAATACAATCTATGCAATGGCTACTAGAGAGGTATCAAATAGAAAAAAAACCCAAAGAGTCAACCCTTGGATGAATAATGAACTTAGAGCTCTAATAGACTAATAAAAAGTATTTATGGACACAATGGAAACGAGATAGGTATAACATACATTATATGAGGCTATTTAAAAATGCCAGAAATAATTTAACAAACAGAATTAGAATTGTAAAGCAAAATTATTATTCTAAAATAATTAAGGAAAATATGAAAAACAGTAGAAAAACTTGGGATATAAATTAATAGTGTTGTTAATAAAAAGAAAAAAACCGTCAGTTTATGAAAATATAAAAAATAGTTTTAGTCTAGATAGTGTAGCAGATGTAATAAATAAGGCTGATGACTTTAAAGATTTTTTCAAAACATCAGTTGAAAGTATAAGCAATGAAATGACTGATAGCAAATTTTGATATTATTCAAGACTTTCATGACGGAAACCGTGACATTGGATTAACTCAAAGTATGTATTTTCAACCAATAAATGAAAATATGATAATTAAAGTAATTAATAAATTAAATGCCCAATCGGCACCAGGTCCAGACCAAATTAGACCAAAAGATATAAAGAACAATATTGTATATCTGCAGCCTATTTTGTTACATTTGGTGAAAAGTATTGTTAAGAATGGTAAAATACCTATTGACATGAAAAAAACTTATTTGAGGCCAATTCATAAGAGCGGTTAGTAAAAAGATGTTACAATGTTATAGGCCTATAGGTTCAATTTCAGTAATAACAAAGATCCTAGAACACTATATTTGTGAACAGCTAAAAAAAATATCTAGTAAATAACTCAGTAATTAATAAATCTCAATATGGATTTATGCCAAACAGATCAAACTATAGATTTTATTAGAATGTTTAACCAATGAAATTAACAAATCACTAAATGAAAACAAGTATGTACTGGCAGTAGCAACTGATCTTTCAAAGGCCTTTGACCTTGTTGATTATACCATTATGTTAAATAAATTAGAAAAAATAGGAATAAGAGGTCCTCTATTAGAATTGTTTAAAGATTATTTTAAAGATAGAAAGTTGTTTGCTAGTAATAGGGCCAAATTGTCAGTAGTGGATATGAACAAAAATTTGGTCTGATACAAGGAGGAATCCTATCTCCAATTTTATTTAACATTTATGTAAATGATTTAGCAAGTTTAAAATTAAAAGGTAAAATACTTCAGTATGCCGATGATAATATATTCTATGTAATTAATAAAGAACTAAATATAGCCCTAAATAATATGCAACAGGATCTTGATTTGGTAGTGAAGTATTTTTTTAATAATTCAATAAAACTTAATTCTCAAAAAACAAAAGCAATAATATTCAAAACTCCAAGAAACACTATACAGAACAATAATGTCAACATTTTATGTCATTCTCATAAATGTTTTAGAACAATAACTGGTAGAGATCAATGCAGCTGTCAAAATCTAGTTTTTCATCAAACTATCAAAACATCTTGGTATACTTTTGGACAGTAATATGAAGTTTGAATCGCATGTAACCTATTTAAAAAATATGTTAAAAATGGTTCTGTACAAATGTACTAAAATTACTGAATATTTTCCAGTGGCTACAAAGAGAATAATATACTTTAGTCTAGTGCAATCTTTGTTTGTATATGGCATATCTGTCTACTATCAGGCTCCAGAATATAAACTGATCCATCTTAAGAAAGTATTATGTAGGATATATGAAGTGTTGTTTCCCTTGCATTGAACCTAGACTGTTGGGAATTTTGATGTTTGATAATCTTGCAAAGTATATAGATATAAACAGAAACTTTCTAAATGAAGAATATAGGATACTAGAAAATGTAGATTATAATTTAAGAAGGAGACTATATGTTGTAAATAGATATGCAAATAGTTATGGAAAATGTACTTTGCAAACTAGGATACCAATGCTTTTAAATGCGTTACCTGAAGAAATTTTGAACGAACTTAGAGTAAATAAATTCAAAATCAAGTTAAAAAATCATCTTCTATCTATAAGCAACAACTAAAAAGGCTTACGCATTTAAGTAGCATTGAAGGAAAGAAGGATAGTCTACTTACCATATTCATAGGATTAGGTAAATGTATCACACGAACACAAAATAATAAAGCCACAATTGGGGAAACATTAACACACCGGGGTTTTCTCACAACACTAGGTAGACAAGAGTAAGGACAGATTTTACACTTAAACATAACACATTTGATTTATTTCAACACGGTAAACAAAACATGTATAAACACTCAAAAATACTCTATAACATTGAATAACATAAAACATCTTTCAACATAAATTAAACAACAGAATAGGCAACATAAAACAACAACCAGCAAGCAATCTAATTCTGTCAGTCAACAAAACAAGTTCAACGTCATCACGATCAAGAAAGACTGCAAGTGAGTTGCAGTACCAACCTCTCTCACGCACAAAACGAAAATCCCCATCGCACAAGCACTGTAAAAACACGCCAATACCACAATCATCAAACATGAACCATCCAATTAAAATAACACACACGCACACATACACAGTTTTAACTGTTTAAAATATCTATATCTTTCCTTGATTTAAGTAAATATGTATGTTCTAATCATAAATATTCAATTACTGTTATATAAATGTTAAAATGTAAGCAATAGGTAAAAATAAAATATTATGTAATTTAAATGTAGATTTTCCCCTCAAATAGCTAAGCTAGAGGGGATAAATTGTAATAAAACTGCATGATCTGTATTATGTTTTCTGAATAAACGTTTTGAATTTGAATTTGAATTTGAATAAAATCACTGTAAACATTAAAAAACTACTTTATTTGAAACAATTTAAGAAATGAAAATGAATATTATTTCTTTTACGGTTTTGGCTGACCACCGTGTATACTAATGGCAAAATTTAACACACAAGATAAAATGGCAACCAATTCATACTCAAATTTAAATATATGGAAACAAGTATGACATACGTCACTCACTGAACTTTATAAATATAAATAAAATTTACAATCGCAATTATGTAATTCAATTAAAAATATGCGATATTATGGATTGATATTTCAGTTTCATTTTATAAAACATGAAACTGCACCCTTGGTATGATTTCCCAATGCAGACTGTAAAGTGCTCTCCTAGGATTCGTCAACAGGAAACTGTAGGAAACCACAACAGTGCTTACTGAGTGGGGCTCGCAGTGCTGTTGTGGTCGTGCCTCTAGCGCACAATTAATCTCAGCCCACAGGGATCTACGTTACCTTTCGTGTCCTTATTACATTGTAATACCGGGTATCGTTCAAGTCGAATAATAGCACTATTGTATTTCATCTAAAGTGTTTGTACGGATTCCAATATTGTTCCAGGAAACGTTTACTGTATATTCGATTACAACGTGAGTAAAACCCAAGAAAGAGTGATGGTATTTCTTAGCAAATTCAAACTTATTTCTATATATTTAAAAAAGTAATTATATAAACATAACAATTCTATTATTATACCATATGTCATGTGATCCAATAAAACAAAGTCAATGAGATAATAGGGCGATTGTAATGTATAAGATTTGAACGATATCTTTAATTGACTGGCCCTTAGCGAATCCTTTCAATCAATGGGATGGTAACATTTTGTTTCTGTGTGTCTCTGTCTGCAATCACCATATCTGGAGAACGAACTAACTTCATAGACTTGAGTTACAGTTACATAAAGCTCTATTTCTTTATAGGCAACATCGAATCTAATGATGGTGCTTGCCCTTCTTATGGGATCTAGCTACTCCTTAGCTTAGACCGTAACTCACAGGGATAAATAGAGGACTAATTGAGCTGTGGAATTACAATTTGGCACTTGTCTTCATTTCTACATAGAAAATAATGAGATTGATAGCATTTCCATGATATTAGACTGAGCGTTCTAGAAACGTATAATTAGGGTGCTGGTAAATCTATTTTCACTTTTCATTGTATGCCTATCTGTCAGCGTGGTATCTCAAGAATATAATGAGCTATAGAAATTTTACACTCAACTTCAGTGAAGCCTGTCTGTAAGTCTGTGTTCGAATTGGTCTGGCGTGCTGCTACCTCATAGTGTTCAATAGATACCATTTTTCAATCTATACCATCATAATGTTCGGCTTAACACTAGGATACATGTTTATTACCACAACTTACATGACGGTATCGATGAACAATAGTTAAACCGCAAGCGGTACTCCCTTGCGTACGTATCTTGGTTGAAACGTAGAACTTGATTAACTATACCAAATTTCAGTAGTATCAGTAAAATAAAAAAAGGTCCTACTTACATCCTTTACTTTAACCCATCTGATAATATTTGAATAAAATCATACACTTGTTTTTTGTGGTGACCTGACTTTGTTATACTAACCGTTACCTATATATTCAGTAATTTAATATTTCCATTATTTTTTAATTTTACATCTACCCACAGCTACTGTCTACTGGAATCTGTAGAAACTCTACAGTTTATATAACATTGATAAAAAAATTACATATTTATAAAGAAAATTTAATGTTTGCTATCTTTCATATGCTACAATTTTCATACTATTTAATGTTCACTGACTGAAATATATACATATATATATATATATATATATATATATATATATATATATATATATATAAATTGCTATTTATATGGTATATAGAATTGAAGTTTTCTATTATTTAGCTTATTTATACCTCTGCTTGGGGAGAAAGGACAAGAAAAAAACTCCTTCCTAGTACATCTCTTAATTGGAACAAAAGAAGAAACATTGTCGTCCTTTTGTTTACTGTACTGAACATTTTCCCCCTTTTATAAAATATGTCTTACACAGTTACATCATTATGTTCTTGGTTTTTTTTTTGTAAATAATGTTTTGAGTTATTTTGAAATTTACCCTCATTTACCTTTGTAGTTGGTTTTTATTATGTACACTGATATTCGTAAACATGTAGTCCAATCCATAAATTGTTCTGTTATAAATATTTTAACTAAAACGGGTGTTTGATCTTATCCTAGCTTTCTGTACTGATTACTATATTCTAGCAAATGTCATGTAGATCAAAATCATTTTCCTGAAAGTGTAGCCTCTCTTTAATACATACACTTTCACGATTTAAGAATACTGGGTGCTTAAAAAAAATGTATACACACTTTGAACTTCCATAGAAAATTTATTTACCGTTCTACAAAGTAAAATTTTCAGGAAATTAGAAAGCTTTAAAGTTCAATGTAAATGAAACGTAAATAACAAATGTTAATACTGTTCAAATTGGTGACCTGCAGCATCAACACAATTTACGAGTACGAGTCACCACTGATTCTGTACATCGTATCAAAAACGTCCAATGAGATTTCTCTACACACAGCTTGAATCTCATTCCAAAGAATGTCTAGGTTACGTGGTTTGCTTTTGTACACCTCTTCTTTTACTGTGCTCTATAAGAAGAAATCCAGTGGTGTGTAAGGTCTGGAGAGCGTGCTGGAAACTCGATTGGCCCCCTGCGTCCTATCCACTGGCCCGGCAAATTTTGATCCAGGTAAGCTCGTACGTCCCTGTGATAGTGCGGCGGGGCACCATCTTGTTGAAAATAAAAATTATCATTACCGTATAATGCACGAATGGCAGGAAATATGGAATCAGCAAGCATTGTTAGGTAATTAATACCAGTTACAGTACCTTCAAATCTAAAAGGTCCAATGAGTCCCCTTGAAGACAAACCGCACCACACATTTACACCAGGCACATTTACAGCTTTTTCAATTGAAATGTGAGGATTGTCTTCAGCCCAGTAAACACAATTGTGCCTATTGACAGTTCCATTAAGTTTTGAATTGGGCTTCATCCGACCAAATGATGCTACCCATAAATTCCGGTTCACGTATCACCATTTCCTGAACCCATTCACACAATTGCAACCTTCGATCTGGATCGTCGTCACTTAGCTGTTGCACCAGTCTTGGAATGTAAACACGATACTTGCTTCTCTTCAGAATGCGTAGCACGCTGCTAGCACTTACATCACTTTCACGTGCCCCTAGCCTTAAAGATTTGTTAGAAGAGCGTTTGAAACAGTTCCAAGACTGCCGTTGAAGACTCATCAGGCCTCTTTCACACACATCGAATTTGGACGTCCGATAAAATAACGGGCGATATTTTATCGTTTGGGTGGCCGCTTGCACACACATCGATTTTTTACCGTTCCAGAAAGTTATTCGAGTATATGGTGTGCTGTAGTGAGTGTTGAATTGCTTCTCTCTAATAAATATAAAAACGTGTTGTGGCTATTGTGGTTCCTATACCGCCGTATAAAGCGTCGTAGGATTAAGCGGAAGTGCTGGATACATCCAATTAATAAGTCAAGGGGAAACAGGTGGGAACCTTTCACACCCTTTTTGAAGAACTTCGACATGATGGAAAATAAGTTTTTTAATTTCTTTAGAATGTCTACGGTTTTTGTTTGATGAACTTCACGAGATGTTAAAAGATGGTTTGGCTTCCACTAGGGAAATAAGCACGTCATTATCAATAGCAAATTCTTCATCCATATTAACAAGCTGGGCACAGTTACAGTTTAACAGCGATTGTGCAGAGAGAAGGCGCAGTGAGAAGTGAGGAGTGAGGACGGACGGTAAAATATCGATATGGTCTGGAAAGCGCAAGGAATGAACACGTACGCCACTGTAAGGACGGCAACGGCACGGTGCCGTTGGTCTGCAGTGGCAGTGGACGGCTGCTAAACGGCATTTTTATCGTTGCCGTTCAGAGATCGTCTAGTCTGAAAGCTCCCGTTTACTGCTATGCGCCACTATTGGAATTTGGACGGTCGATAAAATATCGGACGTCCAAATTCGATGTGTGTGAAAGAGGCCTCACTTGTAGCTGTTCGAGGCCGACCTGAAAGACCTTTATGCACATCACACACTGTTCCATGAACATCGAATTTGTCTCGTATGCGTGTTATTGTTAATCTTGAAGGTGGGTTCTGTATCATAATCCCTTCTCCACTGTCTTTGAACTTCATTCACATTCTCAAACTTCCAGTACCCACTTAATAACCTGCTTACGTTCTTCAAAACTCAAACGTACGTCCGCCACGTACGATAGTTTAAAGTGCGTATACATTTTTTGAAGCACCCGGTATAAAATATATTAAAATTTTACAGTTTAGAAAAATTATTAACACACTGCTATCATTCTACGAATTTTTGAATTTGACTATTATTTATAAAAATAAACACAATTGTAGAGTTAGTGATATAAAATTTATAACACAATGGTCATTCCAGTATGTATATATAACATATAATTTTAGACAAAAAAACCAGGCATTAACAATAACATCATACTAGTTGCGATTAAAACGTTATCGGTTGATAAGCAGCACATTATTTACAATGTTAAAAAATTATACACTGTTAAACGTTCATTTCCTTGTATATTATAGGATACGAATTCCATAAAAGTGTTACACATGATTGCATAAATTTTAAGTTTGTGTCTGAAGGATTAGGGAAAAACAATTTAATATTTCAAAATACTTATTTGTGCAAACACTCGTAATTAAGGCATTTCAGTCATATCAGTTACTCCTTTTGTTATACAAAGGATACTGAGAATTTTAACTCTGATTTTAAATATTTTTTTTAGTTTTAGAAATCAAATTTTGTACTATTAAGTATGATCACCCTAAGTAAATAATAAAATAAAAAATAATAACTAAAATAATATGAATTATAATAAATAAATAATTAATATCCTTCATCATGATTTAGATTATTATAAATTATTTTGTACAACGATTTTATTTATGTCAAATATTGCTTTATATACTTATTTGATGATATAAATTTAAAGTTCATGCGTTACAACACGTGCCTTTTGTAGATTTGAAATATATCAAATACACTATCTCCTCCTATTAAAGCTATTAAAGTTCTAATTTTAGTATTTTGAGATTATATGTTTTAAAAAAGTTGCTTACTAAAACACGTATTATTGAAGCAATTATTATCTTGATGTTACATTATTTCTTTATAAACGTTTACGCTCTTTATTAAGTTGTCTTGTTTATTATCAGTAATACGAATTACAGGCGGAATTACTTTGACATCATGTTCTTAAAAATGTTCTTATGAACTTGAAAATTGGGATTTTATGCAACTAAGGAAAATACCACCTGTAGATAATTTAAGATATTCTTCACGCATTTAATAATAATAAAACAATCTTACAAAAGTTACACATTACAACAAGTGCATGATTTAACATTGACAACGAAGTGTTGGATGATTAATGTTTGTGCACTTCTCAAATGCCAAAGAAGAAAACATAATCAACCGTAAAAGTAAGCATATCATGACTGATGCACATACTAAAGTCAAAGTTAATAACAAAAATGTAGTACATGACGACACAAAAAACAGAAACATACTGATATTTTTCCCTGTATGCTGTGGTGTGCCTGTCAACATGTTATGGATCTGTGTTGTATATTTATTTGTAGTTTGTGTATCTTCGGATGTGGTGTTTGATTCAAGAATGTTTATATATTTTGTAATTTTTTAACGTACGGTAGATAATTTTATTGTTAAATTTGACTGATGTGTTCACCGCATATGTTGCACTGTTTAAATTTTACCCGTTTAAACTTTTCTTGATTAACACCTGAAGAAGAGTACTGATACTTCTTCTGGAAACTTTGTGTTTCTTTTATCTTATTACAAGAAGGACTAATGCTATACATTTCTATAGAAAATAATAATTTATAATAGTAAAATGTAAATAATATTTGATAATAAATTTTCCAAAGTTGAACAACGAAAAACAAAGATACTGTAATCCTCTCAAAATAATACGAAAGCGTGAAAAATATTTAATTTAATAGAATACACATTGAGAAATGAAAAGTATTATGAGAAAATATTTGGTTTTATACTAAATAATTAAATTATATTTTGACATTACTCTATGTTACAAATAACTAACATGAAATACACGCTTGGGAAATAAACAGAGTTCTTCTGTTATTGTATTTGATATAAAAAGTGTGTTGCTGTAGGGAAATGTTAAAAAAAACAAGTCTGTGGAATTTCGTTACATATTATATATTGTTCATTAATTAAAATAAATTTTAAGAATAAACAAAATTTTGGAAATTAGCCTGCATTATATGTTACAAAAATGTATAACGCTACGTTTCGAGGGTTGAAATTCGCCCTCTTCCTCAGTTGGGAAATATTAGTAAATAACTATTGCACATAACCTAAAAAGTGCGGTATTGGGCTGCACTCAAAAAAGTGTATCAAAACCTAACTGATGCATCAAAAATATTAAAGTCCAGACTGGAGGAAAATAGAACCAAGCGATTGTCACTGCAACAAAAGTAAAGGGCAACAAATAACAAGGCGCGCACACACAAGTAAAAATGTAACTCTGACGACAAACTCAACAATTCCGAAATTAAATTTGGTAAGGTCGCGCGAATCTGGGGACAATAACAAGAAGGTGATAGTCAGGAGCGGAATGTTAAATACAGCTGCTTTCTTCGGTGCTATGATTTTGTCCTAGTCCTCAATAACGTAGTGGTACGAGTTTTATTGGTTGATTTTAGTTTGATTATTAAAATCTTTTTAGCCTTCAAATACAATTTTTTATTGTTTTGCTCAAGATATTTTACTGTGCATAATACATTCACATTTTGACCATTAAGCTGAATTTTATAGCGGCTTTTAAATAATAAAAATACACAGTAAGTCATTAATCTATTATAAACGTGTTATAAAATAACATATAAAAAGTCCTCAGTTAGTTTACAGAGTTATTTATTCAACTAATTACTTATTGCGGCAAAGGTTATCCACAACGCTAATGTAAAAATATTCACTAACGTTCAGGCCGAATCCCATAAAATGATATTCACCGTCATCGAGTCCAATGTTGCCTATATAGTACTAAACCTTATGCATCATTACAAGGCTAAAAGTCAGTACGTTTTTGAGATATCGCGCTGACAGACAGATATAAAGAAATATGCTTTGCTAACGCTCAGTAAATACAGAAGTTGGGTATGTAGCATTATCAGGAATAACACTGTAGAAAGAAATTACCTAATATTTGTAAAACGATATCACCAGTTCTCGATGTCGGTCAGTAAACAAGCTATAAAGGGAGTTCTAATGGCAGGTTTATGGCTACCCAGGGAGACGTTTAAGAATGAGTTGTTGTAGGCTCCAACTATTTAAAACACGTTATCAAGTAGTTTAATGTAAAGAGCTCATATTTTTACAAATTATGGCGTTTATTTATGTCAAAGCTAATTACATTTTCATCTAAAAAAAATAACATAATATTTGCACTTCACTTTTAGCGTTTTTATTCCAAAAATTACGCAATCAATTCCAAGTTATCGTTTACTAATTTAACAATTAATTGAGATTAATAATAATGTAGGATTATATCTTTAAATGTTTTGAGAATATGCATGAAATGTTACTATTAAAAGTTTTTTTAATTTACGTTACCGCACAAATTTTTTACTAAGTTACAGTATACTAAGTCGCTTATTGTTCTTCTTTGGTTGTATCTCCATGGCATGTGGCGTTTAACTTATGGTGGGAAAGGATTAATTTAATGTTGAGTAAAACTGTATTTCACCTTCCGCTTAGTACACGGGCTGAAATCTCGACGCTATCAAAGACTAGATTCCTGGAATCTGGAAGAGATTAAAAGAAGTCAGCTGAGGAAGAATTTCAAATCGAACTCTTTGCGTTGTTTCAAACATCAGAGATACCTAGACTAAAACATTAAGTTAATAGAGGATTATCTACACATTAGCTACTTTATGTGTAGAAAACTTGATTGCTTTTGGATAATGTTGATAGCATCATAGTGTACTCAATTGTACACCTGATAAGACAACAAGATCACGTCAAGATTAGATTTGATTTAGATGTCTTGATGTCAAAAGGATTCGGATTCTAATTTGTGCTCTACGTCACCGACTATTGTTTAGGTCTTAGACGAACGTGGAGTCCAGATTTCAGGAGCCAAGTCTTTGACTGCGTCAGACTTCAAGGGAAATGTACTTAGCGGATGGTAAAGATATCTGTAATATTTTAAATAAATGATTACACAACATTTAATTGTGAACTGCATAAGGTATCAGTGTTCTTAGAAATAAGTGGAGTTAAATCGACCGTCAGTTAGTCGTAATATAACTTACAGTGGTTGTCAGCTAGTGCTGGCGGTATATCATAATTTAATGATGTCATTTCCTTAATATGCTTAAAAACATCTGATTAATATCTTGACCTGAATATTGATACAAATTTACTAGAGGTATTATTTCATCTTCTGGTTATATACAAATATATGGATTATTTAAGTAATAATTGGAAATTTTAGTATTTTTCATATACTTACACATATACAAGAGTTACACGAAAAATAATTTTTTATGTGTGTAGTTTTTTTTGGTCTATCCGTATTCATAGACCTACAACACAAACAAAAAAACTAATAATTCCGCCAAATTTCAAAACCACAGTAGATTAAATATAAAAATAGACTCAATCCTACGGATGGGCTATTTTCCCGTACATGACTGACCGTTTTTCTTGCCCATTCTTTAATTGAATTAATCTGATTTCAAATCAGAATGTACAAGTCATCGAAACCTTTAAACGGAACCTTTACACGGCATGCCAGAAGTAATGCTATTATTATAAACATAACTACGGAATATAATATGAATGAAATCGGAACGTCTATGAGAGAATGGGAAGTCTAAGTACCATAAAAAGCGGTTATTGACATCAACACCAAGGCAGCTGACCCGAGAAGGGGTTTTCCTGAAGTGGGTGGCCTAACCCATTGTTATACCCAGTAGGGATCATTTCTGGCTGGTTTATACCTACCAGTTGAACCCACCACTGAGCACAGCAAAAACCGATGTGCCACTTCAATCTGGGGCCACCTTATGGATGTCCAGTAGCGGCACATCACTAACCGCAAATTTTGAGATTCTGGGGTTCATGGGCAATTCGATAGGTCTAATCTACTGTGGAGGATGACTGTTGGAGTTGGTGGGATTTGTTCCCTTACCTCAGAGGTTCTTGTTAACCTCAACAAGGGTGAGCCACCCCCTGCCTACTTTGACTGTAGAGGCTCGTTCAGAGCTGGCCTCCCCTTCTTCCAGGACGACTTTGAGATGTAGTGCACTAATTCTTCCTCATGGATCTCTATATGAGACGGCCCCTACTCCATAACCTTACCCATCCCGAATATCCTATCACTCCGGAAGCAGCGCAAAGGTTCTTACAGGACTAAGTGCAATTTATAAGCTTCTTGTCCTAAGAGAACAAAAAAACCCATTGTTAACGCTCTCCCTATAAGTTTTTATGCTGCAAAAATTTGTAATTTCTCACTCTGTAAAGTAATTGCACGAAAATTCCGAATGCTAAAGACATATGAAGACATCATGTTTGTGGCTTATTTTTCTGATTTCAATAAACATGTTTTCAAAGTGATATCGTAAGGACTTTTTAATTTGAAGGCACCTTTAAATGTAAGGTAATTTTTTTGAATATTTATTTCAACAGGCTCTCTCATCTGAAAGTTCGAAGAACCCAAAAGGGATATGAAAAGTAAGTCATCGTTGTGCGGTCTAAGAGATTTACTTTACATATCCCAGGCCAACGATGGTCAATTAGAAAGGAAAACAGGATTTTTCCGGACATTTTGCCATCGTTCAGTGAAACAAGAAAACAGTAACACTACGTTTCGAGATCTGCAATCTGATCTCTTCTTCAGGTAAAGAAACTAACCTAATACATAATTACAAACTAGGTTAAAATAAACAAATCTTACTAAAGCGTTGTGGCACGCCTAAGTCAGGAATCACAAACGTACATGTTGTTGTCAACTTCACTAACACTAAAGACATGCACTTAATACAAAACTATACCAAAACACTAATCATTAAAACTAAAAACTACGGAATACAGGTCACAATACGTCTTCACTCGTCTACTAACCACCTACGACTGACCAGAGGGACTAGCCAATGGCAATCGTGACGGCTGGCTAAAACAAGAGGCGGAAATACAAGGGAAGGGGAACAGGAATGGGCCCTTTCGTTATTATTGGTTCATGCGAGATGAACTTATATGGTTTTTTAAGAAGTTCATCTCGCATGAACCAATAATAGTTGACAACAACATGTACGTTGTGATTCCTGACTTAGGCGTGCCGCCACAACGCTTTAGTAAGATTTGTTTTATTTTAAACCTAGTTTGTAATTATGTATTAGGTTAGTTCTTTACCTGAAGAAGAGATCAGATTGCAGATCTCGAAACGTAGTGTTACTGTTTTCTTGTTTCACTGAACGATGGCAAATGTCCGGAAAAATCCTGTTTCCTTCACAATCCTTCTATCGTCAAAAATAACCTTTAAACAAAGAAGTCATTAGAAAATTGGCCATCTCAGTTTCGCTTTTAAACCCCGATATGAAGGTTGCCAAAATAAACCACTAGTTACCTTTATGTCGAGATATTCTCCACTCTGTATACTTTTACTGCTCCAGACCTAAGAAATTAAACTGAAAAAATGCTGGAGCATTTTAAAATTGGTCAGTGCGACCTAAAATCAAATCATGTTTTTATGTTAATAATCCTATCTCATGACTAAAGTTGTGGAAGTTCCCAAAAACATTCTAGGACAGTAGTAAATATGTACATGCATACTTTAAGAATGAAGTTTAGATTAACGAACGGTAGAGGCAGTCAAAATAAGTTAATTGTTATATTTGTAATAATAATAAATTTTATTTTAAATTATTTTCCTTACTAATTAAGCATTTATTCATAATTATTTAATTATAACTTCTTTATTACTGATTGGATGCGTAAATACGTAAGATTAGAATATATAATTACTACGTTCAGAACACACACGTTTTGTACAGTGTCGTACTAAGATAATCTTACAATAATGGGAGATTTATTATTTTAAAATATATAAATAGTACAAATCCCTACTTATATTTTTCCATATTTTTATTAATTTATTCTAAAAAAAAACACCATTGACCAAGTACACCCTTTATATAATAAAAAAGTATGCTCTTAAAAAAAAAACCTAAAACGCGATTTGATGTGTATTAAACATGAATTTAAAATGTGACTGTACCCGATTCTACACAAATTATGGGGTAAATATTTTTGAAGTTTAACGTTGTTGTTATGGGGTAAACTTAACTTCAGCTATCAAACGTCAGAGTTAATGTGCAAGGGTTGGGTCGGCGGCGGCGCGGCGGCTATAATGGCCTGCACACTTACGCACAGTGCTTTGTAAAATCACCTCTTTTCATGTAATCTTTACATAGTCTTTATTGTATCGAAAAATTCATCTTGCTTCATAGATGTCCCTAAATGTATGTAAAGGTTTACATTACAGAGGAAAGTTTTATTCAAAACGATCGTTTACAAGTGTTAAAAGTTTGTATATTTTAAATTACCCGATTAGTAGCAATATGAACTGCGAATACTTAAATAACATTATTAGAAACAAAGTTGGACAATAAAACTATCAGTTTTATTATTTAATGTTATGTAAGTACAACCTACAACGGATAGTTGCAATATGAACTACGGATACTTACATAAATAACATTATTAGGTACAAAGTTGTACAATAAAACTAACAGTTTTATTATTTAATGTTATATAAGTACAACCTACAACGGATATTTGCAATATGAACTACGGATACTTACATAAATAACATTATTAGGTACAAAGTTGGACAATAAAACTAACAGTTTTATTATTTAATGTTATGTAAGTACAACCTACAACGGATAGTTGCAATATGAACTACGGATACTTACATAAATAACATTATTAGGTTCAAAGTTGGACAATAAAACTAACAGTTTTATTATTTAATGTTATGTAAGTACAACCTACAACGGATAGTTGCAATATGAACTACGGATACTTACATAAAATACAATTATTAGGTATAAAGTTAGACAATAAAACTAACAGTTTTTTTTATTTAATTTTATGTAAGTACATCCGATAGTAGCAATATGAACTGCGAATCTGAATAAATTTAAATACCAAATCTTTGTTTATCTAGTAAATTTTTCTGCTGCAACGAATTTTTTAATTATTCATACAATTCATTGTATTAGGTAAAAATAAGTAAGTTTGACTTATGCTGGTCTGGGAGAGTATTAACAGCGTATACCCGCAAGAAGTTGATCAGTAAATCAAGTTTAAGCGAAACACTGGACCCTTAATGGCGGCATATATCACACTTCGCTAAAACACAACCTGCATTATTATTTAACACTTAATGTGGAGCACTACCATGCTGTAGTACAGGAGAAGTAATTGATACATAGTGAACATCGCTATTTATCTTCAAGAACAAATTCATTGCATTGTGTATAATATATGTATAATAAATATTTATATATTATTTATTTGCATGTACATTTATTTATTTATTTTTAGTTTGCCACATGGAACTAAATATTAGATGATAATGATTTACGTAGGTTAGTTTTTTAACTCCTCATTACTTTATAAATGTAACTGAAGATCAATAAGAACTAATTTCTTTACTCATGTTTATCATACTGCAGTGCATGAACCATTTTAAAATCTTTAAATGACTGATTACGAAACAACCAAATTACATTAAATATAAATAATATACTTAAAAAACGATATATTAACTGGGAGCTTTTCACTAAATATTAATGTAAAGCCAAACAAAATAGATGTTGTGTGACATGTTCCCTGAAGAAAACTTTGAACTTTTATAACTATTTTGTTGGAGTAAAAAAATAAGGTAGCAAAAAAGTGTGTTAAAATATTAAAAAATATTTTTTTTGGCATATTTTTTAGCTTGACACAAAAAACAAGCTTGTACAATATACAAGTATACGTATAACGCTCTCAGCCAACGAGATACATATACAGAAACCCTGAATTCTAAGCCAAATCCTCGGTTTATATAGTTGCCTGACGCTGACATCAGTTTTATTTTTGTAAATGACCGCAGGATTAAAGTGTGTGAAAGTGACTATTAAAATACGATATTATCGTTTGGTAATTTTTAAATCTTCCAAACTTCGATCAACCATTAAAGTTGGAGCGACTGATAAATTTCTTTTTAAGACATATGTCTGTATAAACTTAACGAAAGAACTTGAAGCGTGTACGATGCGAGTTGGACTTTTAATTCGTGCACTATTAGTTTATATTTTATAACGAATTGGCATCTAAAGAATTATTGCTTGGGAAGTTGGGATAACTATTTTAGCTACAGATGTATAATTAAAGATAAGAAAAACCACGTTGTTGAAACAATACCGTGTGAAGACCCAAACACAACGTCATTATCATACTAATTATATCAGTTTGTTTATAACAGGATTGGTTGTCGGTATATATCATCTCGTTGATAATGACTCAAAAAAGGAGCGAACCAAAGGGCATACCAAGGGCATAACGAGAGTGGCAGGAATTTGCTGTGTTTAAATTGTGCGGTCAGCAACAAAGTTGGTCAGTTACCCATGATATATGGCCGTCTCAGTCGTTATAGCCCAGTTGTATCGGCATAACAACAGCGCTTCTACTCGAACTTTACATTAATCCTAGTTGGGGTGTGAATTATGACGAGCTCGCATTAAGTAATAAAATATATAAATTAAGGTGGTGAGACAATCGGACTACAGTATATGTCAATGAACAGATCTGTGTTAGGAATCTAGTGAGGGTTGTGCGCCAAATAGTGTGGCATGTCATCGTACTAACTTTTATATGTGTCTCTCTTATAGAAACTTTTAGAATAAATTAATTAACTCCTCAATATGGATATTATAGGGAGAGGGACAAGATAAAACTGTATATAGTTCTTCTTCTCAAAGATTTTAATGAGCATATATTTATTGAGAGTATTAAACACGAAACTGCACGTGATATATATTTATGCGATTTTTTCCTATATCCTCACACTGGTCTACTTAGCGTTCTGTGTTTTACTGTGTTGGTTTATAGAGAGAGACCTGCAGTCCGTACAGGATTACGGATCCTCGCCAACCGAAAGCGTCTGGCATCACGCTCCATTCTTAGTGTAGTTATCTCCCCCCTGTCAATCATCGATATGTGTTATTAATTACTTTTTAACTATTGTTAAAATCAGTTAATTTTATCAAAGATTCAAACATTAAAGCAATTTAAAAATGAATCAAAATACAACTATTCCTTATGAAATAGTAAATTTAATATTTAAAATCAAGATGAAGTAAAATAATTTTTAACTACATAATATGTCACACTTATACTTTTAGATTAATTTTCTTAATTTATTACGGTGATGAATTATTTTATAAAACTATTTAAATACATTATAGATATAACAAACTGTTTATGTACGCCAAGATACCAGTTGGTGACAAGAGACTGTATAATCTTATAAGGTCCAAGCGCATCTGGTAGAAGTATATACTCTGTGGTAAAAATAGATGGTATAGGTGTCTGTAGAAACGGTATTTAGTTAGCCGGGATAAACTTTAAACATGATGATTTTGTGTAGCTGTAATCAAATAACGTAGATCAAGGTCATCTTATTTTGAAATTATATCAATACTGGTAGATTTGTATTCTTACCAACTCAGATTTCTTCGTGGCTTTAACAAAGAAATTACAATGGAAATTTTTGTGTTTCAGGTTCTAAAAAAGAGGATCTATCATGAAACTTCAGCATGAAAAGGGCTTTGCTGGAAACTGTACATTCACAACTAAGGAGTAAACGGTGTTTGTGGCACTTCTGAGATTTCAGCTCCAGTGAATATGCTGAATAAAAACTGTATTTACAAGAAATTATCTTCTGAATCTTTTAATTCTGACTATCATTTAGTAGCGCAATATGGTGTCGCTTATTGAAATTCGGTTATATAGTTCAAACACATCTAACGATTTAGCAATTTTTACCAATCTGAAGTATTGTCTAACACGTGTTCAATTGGTAAAAATTGGGACAAAGTTAAATTTATACAAGTACACAGTATGCGGTATAATCATACCGCACAGTGTACTTGTATAAAGTCAACTTTGTCCCAACACACCCGTCTGCTGTCCGACCTGTCACTTTGAGGACGAGCTAATGGGCTTTATCCATGACGTAGGTCGGCGAGTTATCTGTGGACGGAAATTACAAGTTATTAGACTGGAAACCACCGCACGGTCAACCCAAAGACATCATCTGCCACTTCAACATATTCCTAAATAAAAATACATTACTAAATCAGTATCTTTTATGTTGCAATATTGATTCTGACTAAATAAATAACATCTAGTCTATCTCAAATCAATTAAGTTTTTAAAATGAACTTTTTAAATTCAATAGAAACTTCTGTTATTTCTATGTATCACACTGTTTACAAAATCTATTCATTATTAATATGTTCTATTTTTGAGTGTTAGGAAACCTTAGATATATTAAACTAATAAGTTCAATATTAAATTTGAATATTGTAAAGTTTAGTATATGCTATTTCTCTCTTTTTCTTTAGAAATGTTTTTTAATTAATACATTTCTCTATTGGCAAGTTACATATTTTAACAATAGTTCTATAAGTATAGATATAAAAAATATATCAAAAATTCTAACGAATTCTCTTAATCGCTGCGTAATAAAAATTATTAATTATTAAAATGTGTTAAAAGGTAAAGACATTAGATACGAATATCTACATCAAAGTGATGTGTAATGTGAAGGTAGTGCCCACGTGGGCACATAACGGTAGTTTATAAAAGCTTAGTAACATTTGTCTAGTGGGAAGTAAGACAACAAAATATACGAGTAGTTCTTCTACCGGCTGCAACTTTATTCAGTTCCTATGGGTGGATAATCTTCATTAGACGTTTTTGCTTTGCGAGTTGAGAGAAAATAACACTTGCATTTTAACTTTCTCGTTGTTGTTAATTGGAAGTTGAAGAACCAAAATATAGTTTTTCTAAGGTTGAAACCGGTTTTTACGATGTTAATATTCTTGAAAATTATTTTGTTTTTATATTAGCGACACGAAGGACGTTATTATCTAATTTAATATTTGTAGGACTTCGGGTATTTGAAAATCAAAATATATTTATTCTAGGAGTTGAAGCACCATAAAAATCCCCCAAATTTATGAATTGGATTTCTTTTTATATTTAAATCATGAGGCACGTGAGTGAAATGTTACCTTTCTAAGACATTGGGAAGTTATAGAATTAGTGCTGTATGGCTAATTATTGTATTTAACCCATACACAAAGAACTGTGACGGGATAACGTTACTAACCATATTAAACAGAGAATCAATGTACCATTCTTGTCTTATTTAGCCCTTCCATAAACAAATGTCGAATATTCTAACCATCTGTGCCAGCCACGTGGTGCACTCAGACTCCTCAAAGTAATAAACTCCTGACATTTTGTTGACCGCCTGCAAACCAACAAGGAAAAACAAACTTTGGTGGTTTAATTACACCTTCACCGTTGTAAAAACAAATTACTTTCTCGTACATAAAAAAGCCTCTCTCAAAGGGACATTAAATCCTCTACATAAGATAAAATAAAACTATATTGTTATAATATTTGAGCTGAAGATAATAAAAGTAAGGGATTAGTTTGGATAAAAATTCAAATGTAACAGTATAATATTGATCTTATGAGAACATACATTTTAATTTCACATTTTAGTTTTTATTTACACTCAAGTTTTACTACTGAACCATTTAAAAAATAAAACTAGGCCATCGATTTGTTGAATGATGTGCTAGTGATGACATTTTAAACTTATAACCTTTATCAATGTTCTTGACTATATATAACCTCAAGACGCAGTATTTATAGTATTTGTCGACTGTGTTATCAGTTAATTTCACACTTATAAAGACATCTTTAGTACGTCCGTATCACACGGTGATGAGCTTATCAAATATATATATAGGAAGAAACATCATCAAATTGGCTCTAAAAGGTTTTTTTCAAACAAAAAACAGTCCAACATTGCCTATACCTGTGCCTATCTTCACCTCCAAGTTGGCTAGATTATTGAATATGGTTTAAGAGAACTGCTTAATCGGATTAAAGTCTGACAGTGGAGCGGACGTTCGTTTCCCAGGCAAAAAAGATTATTTATGAATGAGTCGTGATACTGAAGAGAACAGTTCAAACTTAAAGTTACTCTGACGATAATTCGGTTAATCATCTAAATGCATTTTTCCAAAATAATTCCCGCGTTCTAAAGAGTGTTGGATATTATTGGCCTTTGTCCATTGAAGGACATCAGTTCTCGATAACGCTGTTGAAGTTGATATTGGACCCTAGAGCTGAGTGGATATCGACCACATATCTGTTTGATAGCAGAGAAATAAAAACTGCTGCACAGAAATGTTTTCTTTTCACAAATCCAGCTTCGTTAAAGAAACCGTTTCAAATTAATTGCAATGTGTGTACTGAGAGTAAGAACGCCATAAAAGTACTTATAAAACACCTAGAAATAAAATTTGAACTAAACAATAGAAAAATGAAATTTAACTTCACACCATGAAATCAGTTTAAGAAAATGTGTTTTTGATTAAGAATTCAAGAACAAGATATGAAGAATATACGTTGATTGAATATATATTCTTTGAGATGGAATAACTTTAAATTAAGATAGATGTTTATTAAATTATTTTAAAGAAAAATTATATTAATTATTTTAATAAACCCTGAGAATAATACCATTAATACCCTTTTATACGGGTTTCAGCCACAATATTCCAAAACTACTGAATATTATTGTTAATGTAAATAAAATTTAGTCCTTTTAGTTTTTTAGGCGTACAACTTTTGGAAAGAATGAATAAATGCGTAAATAAACGTGGTACGTGATCGTATCAATAGGACTTTCTAATGTATTTACATTATTCACGAAGACTTTAACAGGCAATTTAATATAGAATACATGTTGTCTTATCACTAAATGTGAGCGTAGGTTATTTGCTTTAAGTGCGTAAAAGTATTAATATACTATGAACATATATAGTTATTGCTTAATGTTTCTAATCAAAACGATTTTACAAATGTAAATAGAAAAACTTTTCTTCTGCATAAATCAACATGGTAAACAACAATACCAAGGCGTCTTACAGAGAGATAATGGCCGTTTAGTAGATAAATTTATTTAATACTAAACTGTGCAACTGTTTCGTAAAAACCGGTTTTCCGCGACCCTCTGGGTCTTATCTCCTGATAAATGAATATAGATAAGTCAAGTGCGGAAGAGAGAGATGTACTGTTCTTCCTTCAATATACCAAAATAATGAAAATTAGACAGCCGTATACAATCTTGGACCTTATTCTTACGTAATAGGGACGTAATTCGAGGCGGCGCCGAATATGACAATTTGTTAGGTAATCTGAAGGGAAGAAAATATAGTTTTTACTTAAAACATGAGGATTGTAAGTTAACTACAGTATAAAACAAAAAACAATAACAAAAATACTCAAAATTAGAAACGCAATGCAGTAATTATATTATTAAGAACTTATTGCAGCATTTTATTGACTTTTCTGCACGACTAAACTAATGTCAAGACCACAGTGTAGAGTGCTGTTGTCAAATGTTACAAACAGCGGTTCTAGTTGAGGGACAGTAGTAACTGTAACTGGCGTGTTCTCAACTCTTTTGCGAACTGCACCAAAGTTTAGATATACAAACTTTGACACTGTTATTAAGTCAACATGGCAAACCTTTTTTATACTTCGTTTGTGGAAACACTCCTGGACTTGTAAGGCTAGAAAAGTTGGAATCCTCTAGTTTCAAACCCATTACGAAAAGTTTGTGTCCAAGTTACATTTGTGAGTATCATTAATATTGGTTGCTCCAAACACCAGTTGTTAAACTGTCTTTATAGATGAAGCGGTGCTCTCTCCATCTGAAAATGTTCAGAGGCAATCCACGACAATACTACCCACATAAGGTATATAATTTTGTGAGCAATAGCTCTAGAAACCATACTTATTTTTCTAGTGTATCTGTCGATTAAGTGACTAGGAGTGGTTAGATAAAGTAGTTTAAAAGTTTTAAGAGAAAACCACAAATTCACTGTCAGAGCAACAAAGAGAAGACAGATAAAATTTATTATTAAAGAGTCAGCTAAGTTTAAGTAGAGTATGCAAGTCATACGCTAAGAGAAATTGTTACTGTAACATTTGTTTGTTGATTGGTTAATGATAATGAGTTCTGAAGTAGTTTAAAACTTACAATGCGAGACGATATCGCTGTCGTTTTTTCTTTGGTGATTGTGGCATTGAAGTTGGTTTTATGAAAGCAAACCGTTACACCAATATTAGTCTACGAAGATGGTATTTGGTCTCTAAATCACCGATTCGTGATGGAGTTGACAGCACTGCCATATTCGCACCTCATATATGCAGTTGGAGCTATACGTATCCATATAGATTTATAGATAGGAGTTATAGATAGCATTAAATTGTAACAATTTTAGTTATTCAGCAAGGTATTTATCATGAAGCACCCAGTGTATGTCCCAAAAACTGAAAATTATTATTTTATAAATGATTATAAGAGTATTTTTTAACTTAGGTTTATGAAATAGTAGTAATTCTTTGTCTAACAACTTTTTCATCATACAACAGTGACAAATATTATAAAACGCAACACAATTTAAAAATCTTAAATTGATAAATTATAAACTGAAATAACATTAGAAAATGTATACCAATTGGACTTAAATTATATTGAATTCTAATTTATAATTTCGCAACGTCAGTTTATCATATGTACCCATAACGAAACATTCGCGAGATGAAGAAAATCAATTATAATATAAATATTGATATTGAAATATATTAGACTTCAAGGTTATCTGTAAAGTGATTAATAAAACATCTGTTATGGTTCACTTATAAAATCGGTTTGCCCATCACAGACACATGCGTAACTAGAGTTAACCAACGGAAGCCTTATGTTTCTAAATGAAAATCTATTCGATAAGTTTATATATTTAAATAGACAAAATAATTGAATTGGTTTTATATACACAATTTAGTAGTTAGTGAAATAAATACTCAAGAAAAAGATGGCGACAGCCACTGATTTCTATCACGTAATTTTTCTTTTTGTAGACGCTTCTGTAGATTATATTGGTCAGAAAGTAATTTTATTAAAATAAAGGTTCAAAGGAAAAAATATAAATACCAGCTCCCTACAGTCAATCTAACTGTAACCAAAGTTGGAGTAAAGTTGTTTCTCTGTGTCGAGCAACTTTTAGCCCCAGGCAGGTCAGGACATGTCCACTGTTCAACACGATACTCTGTTCTTGCAGATAACTGACAACTGTACCGAAGAACTCAACACAATCGTTATTTTTACCGCATTTCATATAACTTTTTATGAGTGAAACAATGAATTGGTAGATTACATGAATAAGTTTATACAGGGAGAGACAAAATTTTGGAATCGCTCTTATATCTTTTAACCACTTACAACAACAACTAAATACAGCATTACTTACAGCGATATAAAAATGTAATTTAGCAACTGTTTAGCTGTAAAATAATTGAGTATTTGGGGGAAAACCCCAAAATGTCCTGTGATACCGTCAAGTAAATCACTCATTCTAAATCTAGTGGTAAAATAATGAGAATGATGGTAATGTGTAGAGGTAATTTATCATCTCATTCCTTTTTCGAACCTTATCACTTGATCAGATAACTGGTTGGCTTTATCAGTCCCAGTCCCTGAATATCGTGCTGTCCTAAAAACTTCAGGTAATCCTATACGCCTTTAAATTTTAAAGTTAAAGTACCGTACTTGTAAAAAGGTAAAAATATGAGACAGGTCGGAAAAAGCCGGAGTGGTCCAGGGCGCGCTCGGTAGTATCCTTCGTTCAGGATACAGAGCCGTGTCAGTTGAGAGGCTCTTCTGTAGTCTGCACTGACCTTGATTGCGTTATCCTTGACGAGTTTCCTCGGAATCTGTTTACAGCCATGCACTGCAGTTCTTTCTGTTCAACTTTCTGCTCTGCTGGCCTTCATAGCAAACTCTTCGGTAGTATAACGAGTATTGTTCTATACACTTGCTCATTTCAATTTCACAATTTGGTGAATACACTTTTTTTAATTTTTATTATTCTACACTAAATAGGACGATGGCAATCCCTGAAATTGTTCTCGGGTGTAAGCTATGAGTAGATAACTAGACTGTTAATATGACCAAATATTGTGTTTGTACAAAATAAGTAGATTACTCATTAATAAGTAATGTTATACATTAGTAAACAGAGTGAAATGAGTATTGAATAAGAAGTGTCTCAGTGACACATTCATGAACACATAATGTAGAGGATGAATTGTGCTGCTGCGCTTCACTGCTAGTGTTGACAAGAACACATGATAAAGTAACATCGTTTGAAGGCAGTGGCAAAGTTAGCTCGTTAACTGGCTTACCCGCTTGAACACTCTTATATAGTTTTGTTCATAGAACTCGGCTTCAATACATCTGCGGCTTTTGTAGCTGACGTAACACAGTGATATTGTAACTAGAAACTATTAGCCTAGTTGTGGTTCGTGAGTAACATAACAACCTACAGTAATGTTATTTGAGTTACTTTATAATATTTTAGAGATTTTTCATATAATTATCTTACAACACATAAATTTCTCTTATTAAATAATTATTCCTGGAATAAACATTCATCACGTTATAGTTAAGACCAATATTTTAAGCATGCGGTGGGGTTTTTATAGGATTATCAATATAGAGCACATGTATTCAAATTTTTTTATTTAATTATTAATACCTAAACAATGACAAATCACCTTTTTAAAACATTCATAATTAATTGTGAATTTTCAAGACAGTAACTTTGACCTAAAATAGTGCTCACAAGTTATGGTTCTAAATAGAATGCTGATAGGTGCGTTTTAAATCAGTCCATTACATCTTGTTTATTTGAACAAGTATAAAGTATATCATAATCTTACAGATTCTTTTGAACATAATTAATTGGAAAATACTTATTAGGTAGTACTAAATCCCATACATTGAATGTAGAAGATTCAAATAGGTTTACGTGACGTAGTTTGGTTGCATGTATTTAATCGGAAAATTCGCATAAACATTTCGTAGAACAAATATAATTTCGGTTTTCCTCAAAGAGTAAAACAGGATCTGTGGCCAATTCTCTAAAAGCCTCCAGGTGGCGAAAATATTTAGAGGTCACAAGTCTTCCATCAACTGAGAATTTCCAGACGTTCAGTTCTAAAGTTTTGACTCTCACACATCGAGACAGACCACACAGCCACTGCTCAAGTACGAGTATCCCCGCAATGTACTGGAGCTTGTAGTTGTCAACTGGTGAACAGTGTCGTCTCTAAGAGGATGGACAAAGTGATCCAAGTGTTTAGGCTTTGCGCTCAGTAGTGAAACTAGATGTTATTTCATATGACGAACCCATAATAGCTATAGAAAGCTAAATATAATAGTACTAAATGAATAGATATAATACATACTTTCAACTTAAATGTTTGTAATCACAAAAACGTTTAATGATTAACATTTGTTAGACGGTTATATTCATATGGTTTTGAGCAATATACATTAAAGAATCTTACTGTAAAACTGAAGTATAAATGTATGTTGTAATAAATGACTTATTTAAATAAAATTAACATCCCATCCTCGGCTTTGCACGCAATTTCGTAGGTTTTTCGTGTATTATATCACTTCTGGTTCGAGTGATTAATTCTTCCAACGCCAAAGTTCATGACTTCAGAAATGATTGAAATAAAAAGTTTTGTTAAAATCAAGTTTACTTTATCCCTAATAGTGTAAACAAATTTAAAATAGTTGTTAAATTTATTAAACATTTTAATGTTGTCTATCCTTAGACATCCTTCCACTTTTATATACATTTAGAGATTGTCATTCGAATAATTGAAAAGATATAGTTACTATTATTATTGCGGTTAAAATTACACACTGTATATATGTATAGCTGGCTATGATTACTAGATTGTGTGGTAAGCAATTTTCTTTCTAAAATTTGGTGTAACTTCCAAGTGTGTTTAATGTTGAAAAATAAATTATCATTGAATCAGTGCTAATATCATTTTAAACAGTTTAAATATGATTTTATGAGCTTAATAAAAATATAGGCAACTTTATTTAAAATAGTATAACTCCTTCGAAATGTACTCAAACATCCGCATATATGGCCAACAATAAATATAGTAAAGCCCATTTCAGCTTTCCAAGCTCGGATAAAACTGAAGCTATCGAAATCAGCTCAATGGTGCGGTTATCCGCAGCCTTCGTTGTGTCTTGGTATAAACTGAGAAATTTCATCTAATATATAAACAAAATAATCTTATAAATTGAAGGTAGTCATATTGAGATATTGAATATTTTAAATCACTTAGTACTTTTACGTGATTATACACCTACACAACTCTCAAATATCATATATTAGTAATTCATATATTACTTTTACTATTTATTAATGTTCCAAAAAGTGTAATCAATGTCCTTAAACCTTCGTTAATCGTCACCTGCAGGCAGAAATATCTGGAACTGTCACAGAAAGTATCATAGGCACAAGGTGTGCACAATGTACTGGTAATATTGTTTTGTAAAACAATTAAAAATTAAAAATGTATGACAAGAAACATTATCTGAAATTGTGCACAGTGATTTTTAAATTTGGGGAAGTAGTTTGTAATTATAATATTGTTTTAATTTATTACAACTTTAGCTATCGTAGATTGAGTATTAAATGTATGTTACTCTTTATCCTCATTAAAAGGGGGCCAAATTTTCACTCTAAAATTCCACTCCCTATAAATACAGGGTGTCAATTAAGTCTGGAAACTCTCTTTCTTAATTTTTAAACCACAATATAAAAAAAATACCAAAGTTCACACGTGCTTACTGGTGATAGTAACGCATACATCTGCCCAATTACCGACCGGATAATCCCTTTGGGGGGACGGTCCACAAGGAGTCAGACAAAATTCTTAAATAGCAGCATAGGTCAAATTTGGTATCAAATTAAAGGTCTCACTTAAGTTTCCAGAAATATAAAACTGGAAGTTAGAACGAGCAAAAGTTATCTCCAAAATCAATATTTAAACTCAGTTCTTTTATTCAGTTCATTCAAATGTTTTTACTAATTGGATAGACATTTTTAAACTCCGCCCTTTCAATATCACTAGCATACTTTCTATAGTCCCGCCATTTAATAAGAGAAAATTTAGAAATTTTAAACATCATGTATAAGAAAGATATCATTTTTCATCGATCTAATGTACGTTTTTATAAGAAAAGATATAAATTTTAGTCATTTTTAATGATCTACTTCGTCATATTCAGGATTCTCTTCCTTAAATTTTGCAATTTCGGCCACATATTTCAATAAAATCTGCACAGGATAGTAACCGCTTATCTATAATATTATTCCAATCAACTGTATCTTTATTTTCATCCAAAAACTTTATACTCAAGTGTTGATAGAGGCAAAGAACAGACATATGATCTTTTAATTGATAATGTATATTTTCTTGAATGAACTCTGGGGACAGATTTTGATATTTTGCAATGTTATACCAATTTAACTTATTAATGTACAATCGCATCATATCTTCGGATAATTCATATTTTTGAGAAATATCATCCCAATGTTCTTTTTTAAAATCTCTTTCGTGTTGCATTATAAAAAGATCGAAAGCACTGTAAATGTCCCGCCATCTCTATTTATTAAGAAAAAATTTCAAGTTTTTATAAATTGGCTCTTTTTAGCGTTACATTCAGCACATTTTCCAAATAAACTCTTTTAACTCCATTGATGTTTGCATAGTATTTTATATCATTTGTTTCAGTTTTTGCCTTACACCTCACACAATATATGAGCGTCATTTATAGTAAGGAAATTTTATCAGGTAATAAAACCCTACGCGAATACCTATTTCAGTAAGATCTTCCTCCCACTTATTAAGTTTTTCTTCTATTTTTTGAAATTTGTCAGCATAAGAATCATTGTATTCAAAAAAATTATGACCAATGTCCTCAAAAGTTTTCGTAGCATCTAAACTAAACTTATCAAAAGACTCTTTAAATTTAGTCAGTTTTTCATTAATTTCACCAACATCGTCTACTGATCTTTTACTTCTTTCATCAAGTTTTTCATAGACTTCTGTTGTAAAATCTTTAACATGCTGTTTATGATTCCTCATAATTTTGTTTTAGTTCATTAAACATTTTAATAGGATCTTCTAATTGAATCATTACAACAACATCAAATGGATTAATTCCTTTACTAACACTTGCTAATTATTTTTCCTTTAAAATCTAAGGCATTTTTAACATTCGGATCATGTAAATCAACAATATCGATGTTTTTCTGATAATTTTAGAGGTTTTAAAATTTGTTCTTTAACAACAACATCATGTTTGTCAATACAAGGTCGAACACCGACAATTCTTTTTTTATTACCAAACTAACATAATTCTTTTCAACTTTGATCGCTTCAGTAATTTTATCAGCTTTTTCGATATGAGACATTAAATTGGTAAATAATTTTTTTACAACCATCATCAACTTCTTTTTCCAATGTTTTTATTTTATCAGCAACTTCATTTGAACTCATGAAATTTGCAAGTTTGTTATCATATTCTGCTTTAAAATCTTCAATCTCGACAGCAAATATATCTGAATCTGGAAGGTTTTGTAATAAATTTTGTAACTTGTTATCAAACTCATTTCTCAAACTATCAAAATTGACCATTATTTCGAATATTTTCAGTTCTAATTTGTATTCCAAACACATCAAAAATATTTTTGCGAATCCATATTTATTATAAGCAATAATTTGTTGATAAACGTCTTTAAAATTCTTTACCATCAGTCAGTTCATTCAAACAAAAAACACATATAATGACCACAAATTGGGGGGTCTTTATAGTCTTGAATTTGAGAATCGTTGTAGTAGAACGCTTGATTTTTTCAAATATTGGATCAATTCTATCGGCGGTTTGTCCTCAATTTCTTCCATACGAATCAAAATAAAATGCATTCTTATCAGTTTTATAATAGCAAATCCAATGAGTTCCAGTTCCCATAATCGAGTCTAAATTAACAATTCCACATTCATATTTCTTAACTTTGTTCAGGTAATGTATCTCTCATGAATATTCCTCTAAAATGTTTAATATTTTTGCAGATTTCTTCCAATTCTCCAAAATGTTAATGGTTTTATTTCAATTTTTTTTTTAATGTTTGATTTTCACGTAATTCAAAGTTTTTTCATCTAATCCAGATCCTGTAACATCTTCCAACTCTTTATCCAACCAAATTTAAAATATTTCTCACAATAGGAATTACATCTTTTTTTACAATTGGAGCGGCTTTTCTAACATAAGGAACAACATTTTTAACAACTGGAATATTTTCTCCAAAATCTAATAAATCTTTCAAAAGTCCACCATTTTTAAGTTCTTTCAACTGATTATAAGAAAATTCTATTCTGGTTCCTTTATTGTTTTTCTTATGTTTTTCGAGTTTATTGTATTGTCTATTTTGTTAAAAATATCTTATCTTCGCCATTTTTTAGTTGATCTATTTTAAATTAAATACTAACGGGTATTTTTTTCTTAAAAGCGGATTTTATTTTTTCTTTCTGATTTTGCTGAAGTTTACGTTCACCTCCATTTATATAGTTAAAATTTCAATTTCTCTTCGATTCCCATTCCTAGTTTTCTCTTCAAAAACAATGCTCCAGCTGTTTGGAAGCGCAACAAATCTTTCACCTAAACTAGCATCTTTTGATAAAAAACCTATCTATTGCCTTATCTTGCAAAACTTTTATCTGCTATAATGTCTGGAATTTGTGTCTCTATGTTTTGCATAAAAGATATCGTGTTCCATAGCAGCTTGATCTAATTTATTTATACCAGGATCTCCTCTTTTTAGTCTTTTTTCGAGTTTTGTGCCAGGCCCCAGATACTGATAAGTTGGTACGTGTAATTCAAAAGGTAAATTGTTGATAAAATCATTCAAAAGTCCACTACCCTCAATCATAGATGAACTTATCGCCGGCAAAATTCGTTTTAAATATTTAATTCCATCAGTTTTTTCAATCATTTCGTCAAGTTTGTTCGAAAATAAAATCTTTAATCCCTTTCTTTTCGTTCAAAAAAATTGTTATTTCCAGCCTTCTCTTGAGCATAAATATAATTAATAATTCCATCGAGTTTTGTCAAAATCGTCGAATATTACTCTGTATTCAATTCTTATTATCACTGTATTTTCTCACCACCTGAGTCCATTCGATTCTTTTTCCCAAATTGGTTTTAATTAAGTTCATATATTTTTATTTAACCTCTACTTGACTGTAGGCTTCTTAGTAGATGGATCATTATTATTTGTAAATTCGAGTCAGATTCCCAATTAACAATAATTCTGTATTTACTTTTTTCAAATCTTCTTCTAGAATATAAATTATCTTTTTGGAGCAGTTAGCGTCATAGTCTGTTAATAATCTCCATTAAACCCTGTGAGTTTTCCTTCAATATGTTTTTGTCATTAATAATGATAATCATTATGTTCAAAAATTAATCGGAGTAAATTTTCCAATCATAAAAACTTCTCTTTTTTTCTGTCACCAATACAAAATCATAATTTATCATCCTGTTGCTCTAGGAAGAAAATTTTTTAACACCAATTATCATCACCAATTATTATATCCGTGTGTTTCCAGGACTGTATTGGTTTCAAACCTATGGTAGAAGTCTTCAATGATTCGAGGTCTAAAATGGTGTTGGAATTGATGGTAATTTTTGGCAATTCCAAAACTCTTCCACTTTCAGATTCTGGAATTGAAATATCGGCAAATTGTAGTACAACTGGAAACCAAATGCATCAAATTTTGATTATTCATCTTTAAAATCATTTTTCAATTTTTGCCCCTCAGAAAACGTTTTTTTATTGCAAGAAGTGTACCAGGGTTTGATTGAATTTTTGATCTGAATAAAACTTCTGTGTTTCTTTTTCATCAATTCGACATCTGTTCGTTCTTAAATTTCTTTAAATAATTTTCATTTTTCGGATTTGAATCAACCCAGTTTTTTCGCTTCTTCAAGAAGTTACGTTTCACCATTTAATTAGAAAAATTTTTGGAAACAGTGAACGTGGACAGTCGTATTTAAAAACGTGCAACGTTGGAAACGTTAAAACGTGTGAACTTAGAACGTAAAACTGTGAAACGTGGAACGTCAATAAAAACGTGAACTTGGACCCGTACAAAACGTGAAGACGATGGGAACGTTAAAAATACGTGGAAAGTGGGACGTAACAAACGTGAAACGTTGGAAACACGAACGTGGAACGTAAAAATTAAATAAACGTGAACGTGGAAACGTAAAAACGTGATACGTGGAGACCGTATAAAAACTGTGTAACGTTGGGAACGTAAAAAAAAAAAAACAACGTGAACGTGGAACGGATAAAACGTGAACGTGGAACAGTAATAAATGTTGAAAGCGTGGATGGAACGTAAAACGTGAAACAGATTTATACACGTTTTTTTCAGTTGTTTTGATAATGTTAAATAAACAAAGTAAAGATAATGTATAAAATAATTGTAACAAATATTATTATCAACGTAGATATTTGTCAGACCATCTGAAGCTAGCATTTATGTTAGAAAATTTTATTTAAATTATTTCTACCATTTTTAGGCTTCAAAGTTAGAATATAATATGTTTAAAAAAAAACCGTATAGTCTATAGATCTTCTTTTTCCAAATTTTATCACACCAACTCAATAAAGTGGGTTAAAAACTCATATTCAGATTCCCACATAATTGTTTATAAATCTTTCTGGAACAACCTGACTCATTCTTGTTATAAAAACACTTACACCAACATAATTCAAATCTATTTCTGTATAACTTGTTTTATCAACCTTTGAAAAGCATTGAGAAAGATAGATACAAGATATGTTTTTTTGTGAACGAGACCATTACGGAAATATTTCTTTAATAACGTCTTTTGATATTTCAAAAATACAATCATCGAAAAAATCGATTTAAGAGAATTTGGCGTTTACATTCGCTTAAAGTGGAAACTATGTCCCTTCCGGAGAGCATTATGAAAATGTGATATTTTTTTGTGGTTTAAGTTTGTTCTTCGAAATATTTTCAAATCTCGCTGTCTCTCTTAAGGTAATTTTGTTATAGGTCAGTTTCCTTGTTCTAGTATAGAGTTTTACGTAAAGAACTATACAAATTGGCAATAAGTGAAATTCAACCTATATGTTAGATTAAAATTTCAATAATGAAAAGTTATGCTTTTTTATGCCTATCGACATCCCACTTGAATGACAAACAATTAAACAATCTTGATTGGTTGATTCTTTGTCTTTATTTTCTTTTCAAATGTCGTTTGAAGATATTTTAGTCTGATCTTTTTTTCTTTTAAAAAATTTCTTGTTTTTCACATTTAAATAGCGAATAAATGACAGTCCTTGTCCTTTCAAGTTTGACTTCAGAAAAAGTAGTTTCTAAAGTTAGTTTTTAAGACTTGGGCTGAACTAATTCCTGATTTCATTTTGTAAGAGGTAAGAATCAAATTATTTTATTCGTGTTTAAAGCGGTTTGTTATTCTAGACAATTTTGTTAATAAATTTTGTGATTTAGTTGCAAAGTTTTCTCCTGTATTTGTATAGGAATTTAGTGAGAGAGAACCCTAAACAATAATATCTAATGGTTTAAAACCAAAGGATAATTAATACCTTCGATTCAAATAGAAAAAATTCCCTTAAAAAATTATCTGAAAAATCATTCAAACAATCATGCTATAAAATACTTTTGTGAGAACGAAAACAAGTTTTGAAATGTTACAATAAAAATTATCTCTCTAATATAAATTCCAAATAAGAAATCTACAGTCAGTAAGAAATAATGTTTTCCAGCAATTATAGTAGGATTTATGTAGGGTTTGTTCAAGTAAAACTGGATTGACGCGCTCAAAATCTAGGTATATAGTTTATGCGAAACTAAACAACTAGCCAAAAAATTTAGACTAGTTCGTATTTGGTAATTGTAAGTTACATTGTAATCGTCTGTTTTGACCTAGTAGACTTTGACAAATCCTATAATCCGCTAATCATTTTAACATAACCAAGTATATACTGATAATTGTGTACTACTTTTTTTTTTTCGCAAAATGTTTGGCTTTAATGGCCGATCAAAAACACTTCATTGTGAAAAAACTTCTTGAATAGTATAATGCGCATTATATTCCACATTAGCATTCCACAAATATTCACGAAGAATATTCAAAAACATCGCCTTAACTGTTTACTGTAAGGACTCTGATGAGACAAGTTTTTGCCTTTGAACCAATATGCACGTAGAAGTAAAAACAACAAATTTATATATTCTTAAGATTGAAAAAGAAGTGAATGAGTCTGGAAATGTTTACTTTAAAATTAATTGAGTTGAAACATCTCGTTAGATTTTAATCGATATATTTAGTTCTGTTAAAATGCGTTTAGCGCTATTAACTAGGTATACTCATTGGAACTTAATTTCGTCCACATGTCGCAATGAGTACTCACACATTTTTTTTCGATCTGTTCTCGTTGTTAATTCTTATCGAGTTAAACAAATCTCTTACCAAATATGCTTGTTTTTTTTTGTATCTCTGACTTATAATGCTCACTTCTGTTAAAAATTACGAGAAGAAATGGTCATTTGCTTAACTTGCTTTAACAAAGAGTTAGCATTCTTGTCTCCTCTTTAGAGGTTAATTTTTTTCGATACTTTTTATCCGCTAATAATTCTCTCTTTCGATATTTCATTATAACAGATCTTTACAATATTATTGTCCAAATCCGTCCTTTTTTTAGTTTCTTGATTTTTATAGAACATTTCTTCAAAACGCCGATTTTTATTTGCTTCTTTTTTGGAGCACAATTGAACATTTATTTTGAGTCCTACCATTTTATATAGAAAAAATTATATAGCCTTTGACTTTCTCAATCATTCCATGATTCGCGTTAAAAAGCTTCCCCAGCTTATTTCTTCGTTGTTTAGGAATCTTTTATACTATATCACGTTCATCACTGGGATCTTGTGTTCATTAATTATTGTTATTATAATCACAAAAGATTTCTCTTGACCGATAGTTTGTTCTTTATATTTGTTCGAAAACAGTTGTTTCGTTGTCTTTTACTAAAACAAATTCTTACATGATCATTAATTTTAAATTTATGTTTTCGTAGTGGAATAATTATGCATCAGGTGGGAAACATACTTGAAATAACTGCTCCTTCTAATAAGCTCCTTTTCTGCCATCCTCTATAATCTAACGTCTTTTGGCTTGTTCCAGTTTTAATCCGTTACATGTTGAAGAATCCGTAGTCATTATAATCTTGTCTGGAGCTACTTTCCTATCTTTTTTGAAAGAATTATAGGGATCCAATTTAAATGTTTTTATTAATTCTCAAAAATATTTAACTTTTCTAGTCCTGTTCGTTTTTGAGTTCTATGTTGTAGTATCTCTCTAGCAACTACTTGATTTCTTCCTTCGTTGTTCCCCCCCCGCCCCCCCCCCCTTCCGCCTTTGCGAGTGATGATATAATCTTAATGTTACTAATTCCTCAAAAACAATCGTTAAGATTCTTTATCTTTTATAAGTCTCTTAAAACCCTATGTATGCTTGTATGATAGAAGATTTCGGAGGTTTATGCGCGCGATCTTTATAGCATCTTTTACTATATCTTCGAAAGCCTTTTGAAACATCCTTGCCGGTTTTTTTTCTTTTGATAGCTCTTGACCAAGCATATTTTGAGAAAGGTATCAATAAAATTTAACAGTTATACTTGAATACCATCATTTTGATATCTGAATATCGTTAGACATTATAACTAAATCTGCTGCCCATAAATCGTACAATTCCCTAACAGTTATAATTTTTCTCTTTTTAAACTTTTTTTCGTACTGGTGCCAGGAATTTCCCTCTAGCTTCAATACTCGATTTCATCCTTATTTCTTAGATTTCTTTCTTTACTTGTTTTTCATAAGGATTTCTTTTATAAACTTACCTCTTAATTTTGTCTTCACATTTTGAACATTTTGCAGCAATGGTCATTTACAATCCGTTTTGAGTTTGAACATATCTTAGCATCGATATTTTTTTCGTGTTTCTTTTTAACACTTGTGACAGTGAATCAAATCAATCTTTCCATTTATAAATCAACAGATTTCCCAAACATTTGTGTATTAAATTCGTTCTAATATATCAGATTTTTGCTTCGCCTTTATAGTCCATGACGGTACTTGTATCGATCTTATTTTCTAGGACAATCCTCTTATCATCTTTAGCGTTCAAGGTTTTGCAGCAGCATGTGTTATGGTAAACTGTGTACAAAAACTCATGTTTGTAGCTTGTTGATTTTACTTGTCATCTCGCCTATAATTTCCTTCTTTATCTTCCGGAACAAACATTTCTTGGGCAAGTTTTCGATATTTATTGTTTTATTTACAACGCTTCTCTTAATGTTCCTTTACATCTTACAGGATTTTTGTCCTAGATATTTGTACGAGTACCATTTTCGATCTCATAACCACAAAAATTCTGTTTCTAGAAACTCTCGCTATTAACTCATCTTATGAATTTCCCTATTACCTTTCTTATTTTTAGTAGTGCAAACATTCGTGATCTTTTTTGGATATTCACTTGTATCAAAGTCAGTCTATAATTTTCTTTTTAAATAATTTTAAAAAAGGATCCTCGTTTCAATTCTAAGAAATAACTTTGTCTGATCCATGTAAACCACAGATTCAAATCTGGGTCAAACTTCTTTACATTTATCGTAATAAAACTCATACATTAAACAATTTTTGATAGGTCAAGAACTGGAAAAATCCTAGTGTAGAGACGGTTTTGTTAAACTTTAACCTTTTTGTTTGTACATGTTGACCTCGCTATACAGTTGTCGTCAAAGATATTAGAAGCATTTGAAATTTGTTTTCTTAGCTCGTTTTCATTGAAAATTTCTTCATTTATTCCTAGTTTGATATTCACATCTATTTTCGCACATTTTCCATTGATTTTCCAAAAACAAGGTTGTGTTCATCAGCTTGTAAAAATCTTTCTCAAAGTCACTTGTAGCTTTGGTTCTCATGTTTGTTGTTTGAAATCAATGTACTGTTTTTCATAAATAGGGCTTCTGATCAAATTGTCAATAAACTTCTATTCACATGTTTCAAAAATCCATACCTTGTTCGAGATAAAAAGTTCAAATTTCTTGAATGAAACAACGTGATGCTCAGTTTTATCCATGTAAAAGTTTGTTGCAAAGTTTGTTTTTATTAATAGTTCGGGGGCAAGAGGTAATATCCTTATGTGATGTCCATGTAAATTTGTTGGTATGTCCTAGATCAACTTCGAGAATTAATAGCCCATAATCTTCGTCGCCAGTGAGTTCTAAAATTGTTTCTTAGCCACTCTTCGTTTGTATATGTTTTCGGGTTCATCCACTTGATTTCGTTATATGGGTAAATTTTGCAACTAAGCCCTTAACCATAAAGGTTTAATTGAGCATCGACGTACAGACAGATAGTTTTTCAGGCCTTTTGATTCATCAAAAATCTTTTCAAATATTTGTTATTTGCTGCTTAACATATCGTTTAATACATTGAGAAATGGGTCCCCCTCCGCGAATTACCTTTTTCAATCATCAAAATACATGTTTATAATCGTTAATATAAGACTGAAGCTCAATTTTCGTTAATTTTAACATAGCCGTCCCATGCGAGACTTGGAGCAGTCCAGATTAATGGTGCTGGAATCGGAGTTTGTAAACAATTCAAGCAAAGATGATTTTTCCTGAAGTTTTCAAAACAATATCAAGCAAGCAAGTAAAACATCTTGGGGATGTTTATAGAGATCTGAGTTAATTACCAAGTTATTTTTATATTTTTTTTAATCCATGTTAATTTATTCCAAAACAGCTAAATAATGTTTGAAACTGGCAAATCTTTTTTCAGAATATGCTACTCAATCTGGTTTAAAATTATTTAAAAAGTGAATAGAAAAATTAGAATCTTGAAATTTTTAGCTCATTTCTTGTGTAATCAAGTTTTTCAAATACTATCGATAAATTCATAGGGAAATATTCATTTTCCAGATAGAATTTTAAAAATCCTCGTTGTACGTCCCATTTGGCTGTCTTTTTATAATTTCATTCAATTTTCTTCCATCCAGTATAAAAAATTTTGTAATGTTTAAAATCTTTCTGTCTTTTGATTTTTAGCTAAATTTTCTATTAGATTGAATAAATCTGAACGTATCTTACGAAAAGAAACTTAATGTAAGTTTCTAGGTTTATTAACCTTCGAATTCATATCCATATCCAGAATATACAGAATAATTTTATATATTCTTTCATCGGTGTTTTGCAATCAAATCAACGTGTTCCATATTGGATAGCTCCAATTCTTTTTTTGTACAAATGAGTATCGTATTAACTCCATATTGTGACAGAAAACCTACTGGAATATTATTGAGGAAATTGTGAAGATTCAGATTACAACATAAATGAGCAGCACCTTCGAAATTTGCCGGGTTAAATGACAATGATCTCATCACTTTTAATCTTTTTTTCTATCAATCAAAACCTTCTGTTTGCACAGATATGACAAACGTTTGAAATTTTGATACGAAATTTTCTTCTTCTTCTCAGTAGTCAATTTCAAAGGTTTCATGTTCTTTGAAATATATTTTTTCGCTATGTATTCGAATAATTTAATGAGTTCTTCAACAACAATTGTTTTGGAACATTAGGTTAAATCTATCTTCATTTTTTGGCTCGATAACATATCGTTTTGTACAATGCGATAGGTCCACCAATCGAAAACACTAAATATAGAGTAATAAACAATAAGGAATGAGTTTCTGAATCTCGTTTGTAGTCGATTTTTAGTGGATTGTTCTTGCATGTCGCAATTTCTTTCTAATATGCTTTTAAAATCCATATAAATAACGGTACGGATGGCTAAAATTTCTTTTGATAATTACTATATGATGTTATTATTTGACCTGGAAAACTGCATAATTGGTTTAACAAACTTCATTGTTGATTGCAAATATCTAAAATGGAATCAGCTCTAAATCACTCTATTATGTAGAAAGTGACTCAAACATCGTTCTAACAGCAGAAATTTTTTATTTTTACATTTAGTTGATTGAGAGTAGAAAACGAGTTTATTTAAATCCGTGATCAAAACATAATGAGATTTTGTCCTTCTTGTTTAACATACAATAAATCGATTTCTAACTTCGGCATTATAAACTTCGGGAAATTTTTAAATGGAACAAATGTTGGAGTTTTTTCGTCATAAGTATAAGATATTTATAGACATTTTTGGATATTTGTACTTGTGAATTGGAGCAGCGTTTTCTCAACTAATTTGTATATCTTTTAAAGACCATTGGATACTCCAAGCCCGAAAAAATCACGTCATTCACAAAATTTTTCATATTGTTTTGCTCTGTCTAACATGAGTTTCCCTGGTTTTTCAATTTGCACATCGATTTGAAATCAAAGCAAACAGACATACATCATTTATTTTGTGATAATTCACAGCAAGCCTTCCTATCTGTGATTGTCATTGGTAAATCGATATATGATCCTGGCGTTCATCAATTTTCGTGTTTTTTAATATAAAAACTAGTTTGTTTGCAGCTTTTAAATTGTCCATCCATAAACCCTTATTTGTGAGGATTTGTCTTTTGTTCACGATGTTTTAATTTAATTAAATTGTTTTGGTGATAAAATCGTTTTTTTACGTCAAAGACTATCATCGGATATTTATAGTAAAGTACATTGGACCATATTTGTGGTTCAAACCCCGTTTTTTTTATTTTTTTATATTTTTTTTTTTGTTTTTATTTTTTAACAAGATAGTTTCGATCGTATTCACGATTCTAAAGAGAGATAGCCCTTCATATTTTTAAAGACATTTTCTTGAAATTTTTCGCATAAACTGTTTAATTTCAGGCCTCATAATTGATAGATATTTGTAAATTGAACATGAACTTATCGTTTATAAATTCGTTAAAAATGTATGTGCTTAAATAGACCTTTGTACAGAGGTAAAAACTCCTACATCAATGATATTTTTGATGGTTTTCGTTAAGTAGTTTGGTCCTATTTGTTCGATCTTGGTTCCAAACTTATGTTTTATCGTTAGTTTTTGCTATACAATTTTTCGGCGTATTGAATGAATTTTTTTCATCTTTAAATAGATATGAGATCTTTTTTTAATTGAAAACTTCTTTAGTGGCGCGTTGAGCGTGAATTGGTAGAAGGGTAAAATCCACGAATTGTCGCTACACCAGACATGCTAAATGGATACTAACCTGCACTGAAAAAAGTCAGTCTCGCTGTGTTTTTTTTAACCGAAGACTTGGCCGCGGACCTACAAACCTGCATGAAAAAAGAGTCAGTCTCTCTGTGTTAAAACTGTCCCGGCGGAGTATTAAAACATACTGCGAAAATCAGTGACCTTTTACGGCTATCCTCTCGCGATTTAAAATGTGAAGCCAATTTTGGTCCACCCCCCGTAAAATTCAGTATACATGCGACAAATCTGACAGCTCTAATATTGGGCAATACTATTGGTTAGCATTTTTAAGTATTAAAAAAAATTCGAAATTATTTTGATTATTGATTTACATTTTACGAATAGCGGTTTACAATGACAAGAAAAAAAGTTAGTAAGCTAGGATTTTTATTTTTTATTTTTTGGTCAGATAAAAATTTGTCAAGCGAGAAAAATGTGAGAAAATAGATGACTTTTTTATTTTGTAATTTAATTCATTCTTTTATTGGAAGTTTAGTTTAGCCAGTAGTAGCGTATGAAGTTATGAGGTGAACGTTTTCTTCTGCCGAACTGAAGTTTGTCGCATTGGCTCACTGATACCCGTATAACTCAATAAATTAGGTTTTATTGTGCACATAAAAAATAACCTTTACGAAAGGAACCAAAGTTTAAATTTAACTAATTTATTTAGTTTTAAAAATATTGTGGGTTTTAAATTATAATTGCAATTATATACTTTATACCTAGCAATAACTGTATTATTTACAACGTTGTTCAACTCACTGTTGTTCACTAGAACCACTCCGGTGTTTACATCCGCCCCCACTTGTAGTCTTATGTTTTAACTAACTAGTTAATATTGAGACAATTACAACATATTTTTATACAGTATAAATGAATAATGAAAACAAAACGAATATATTTTTAAACATTTTTTAATATTGTGTACGAATATTTGTATTTATTAATATTTGTACGAAAATTTGTAATTAAAATTTAGCATTATTCCATTTTAGATTATGTTTTTTAATATTTAACCTCTTCATCATGAAAGTGCGAGTTATTTACTGTGATAAGATATTATCTTACTGAGCGTAATGTAAAATAGATTTCTAGTTATTTGATAATATTTTTTCGTGGATTTTAAAATTGGAAAATTAAAAACGCGTCAACGTTTAAATTACAGATGTACTGCTACTATAACGTAATGTTTAATTACTACTCAATCTTAATAGTTCCGTTTCCCACTTCCTATCGGCAGTCCCAACGACTGCCTACTGTTATTTTATCTTCCTTAAAGTTTTTCTTTAATTCTCGTAATTTTTTCTATATTGTACATCTTTTCCCATGATCGACATTTTGAATTTCTTTAGCCCAATTCCACAAATCATTCAGTTCACTTTCGTAAATTAAGTTGAGTGTTTTTTAAATGGATTTTTGAGCTAAAATGTCGATTCGATAGTTATGTTTAAGGATTTCTTTCTTAAACAAACGGACGATGATACTTTTATCACGACCTTCATTTATATAATAAAAAATTTTAACTAGCGATTTTTTCTAAATTCCCAATTTTACCCCCCCCCCCCCCCACCCCCCCCCCCCCCCACCCCCCCCCCCCCCCACCCCCCCCCCCCCCCACCCCCCCCCCCCCCCACCCCCCCCCCCCCCCACCATTATTATTTGACTTCAATTACTTGTTTTTAAATCACAATAATATTAAATTATTAGTAGCCTACTGTCTAGCAGATATATCCGTCCCTCTGAGATATGGGATTTTCTTGCAGACTTGGGATTATGTGGACTTAACACAACCTCAGTGTTTTCCACGTCTGTCGACCAACAAGTATAGCAAAGGTTTTCCAATAAGAAGTTTACCTTTGTGGTTTGGCATCTGTAGGGAAGTAACATAGTTAATATGTGCTGGCTGTATTTGAGAAATTGGCCTTCCAAAGGTAGGAGGAGTACGACAACACATGATGCGTAAGCAACACGTTGCTTCGCTGAGGTTGACAAAGTCCTTTATATTTTTGACTAGCCAGGGGCTGTCTGAGCTTTGTTTTTTCACTATTAATACTTTCATCACATATGAATCTGTATATGACAGTTCCCATAAGTGCAGATGAGCACTGTTCAACTGTAACTTCTTGGTGTAAAATCTTTTCTATTTGCGAAGGCATTTAAAAAAGTCAGTAACGTTCAAAATGCAATATAATATATATTAACTCAGTCTTACACTTAGGCTAATATATTACGGACCTAATAAAAGTTTGAATCTTTAAATTTACTCGTTAACCAGTTAACCTTTTAAATGCCTAAATGTTATGATCGATAACTTGAAATACTTAATTCGTGTTAAATATTAAACTCCTGGTAACTTAATATTTTGTTACATTCAAATATATAAATATAAAATGGAAGCGAGAAGATTTTCCATATTTCAATATGTTTTATGAAATGGGGTAGAAAGATTTTAATTAAATATTTAAAATACAAAAACTCAAAGTTGAATAGAAGTCAAACGGGGATAAAAAGTATTAAAGAGCCGTTTAAATTATTCCTTCATTGAATCCCATTGTCATAATTGTGTTTTCTGTTAAATCATTGATTGAAATCACTGACACCAAACCAACGCAACTATTTATTTTATTACAAATGTTTGGTTATAAATATATAAAGTAGAAAATTTATTTATTACTTTCATCTACAATTACATCAGGATTTAAATGATGTTAATAAATAAAGACTATATATTATAAGTATAGTGTTTCATTAGTGTATCGATAGTATTTAGATGAATGTTGAGCTACATTTTGTGTATAATTGTTTTTAGCCCAGACTCGGCTATAAAATATATATTTAATGTACACTCTCAGGACGATTTTACTGTATAATTTAAGAAAGTCATTATTAAAATATAACTAATAAGTGAAGAATTGTGATTTGATACAAATATTAAACAAGTTTTACTGTAAAACAGAGAGAACTTTCGAATTAGAGACTTCATCTTCAGGCGAGGATACAAATAAAAAAATAAAAGCAATTAAGAATGAAGGACACGAAAAAATAACTCTTGTCGCTAATAAAATATATTGTCCTACACCAAAAATGGTAAAAACAGAGATACCTACAGACGAAGTGCTCAACAACAAGGTCAAGCTAAACCACGCCTCGGTTTGTCGATTACGGTTGACCTGCTAGATGTTGTGATGTATTTACAATGTGTATGAGTATGTGTTGAGTGATAACTGCTGCTTACACCTTAGCATGTGTGTGGGTGAACATAGCAGCAGTTGACACATTATTGGTTCAGTTGACATTAGTTACAATATTGGACTAACGCAGTCAGTTCGTTTGTAGCGGCCACAGCAAACAGCAAATTTAATTTCTGGATTCCACCATTTGTCTCTGTATCTGTCCGGATGAATTGTTTAAATATCCATATGTACAACTACCTATATACTTATTCTTCTTCCTTTCTATAGCTAAATATTTTAAAGATATTCCTAACCAAATATGACGTGGTTGTATTGGTTGGTAAGATCTGTACCATCATTTCGGTACGGGATTTTTCATTAATGTAGCAAATTCTAATGCGGAAATGTGTTTATTTGTGTGTTTATGGTTATTTTAACAAGTATAGTCAAATATGAAGAAACATAATTCATCACTACTTTGAAATGTGATGATACGTGATTAAATAATTTGCTCATTGTTACTTTAAAAAAATACAAATGTAGATCAAACTTGTATTTCTTAGGCAACCAAAAAAAGTGAATAAGTATGTGAATAGAAGTTATATTATAAAGTGTAATTTGAGAATTACTTAAAACTCATTAAGTCTGTAATAAACATTAAAATCCACTAGCTAAGCTACTTGTGAAAATTCTTTTCCAAAACCAAAGTGATGTCGTCAACATATGTACAACTTAACATTAAAATTTTAATAATTTACTACCGAAAAAGCCTGAGATGAATATTTTTACAGATTCCTTTTAAAATGCACCTTGAAAATTAGCCTTGCTTATATAAGCATAATATTTTATTTCCTTATTTTAATGCAACGCAATGAAATAAAAAACTTTATGCAGTACAAAAAATTTACTGCATTAAATATAACTTCAAATATGTTGCTGTCAGAAAAACTGATCACGAATATCTACTTAAGTGGCTTAGAAAGATATCAGTTTTGGGTTGTTTTTTCAGTGACATAGTTCCTCCTTTATTTTTGGCAGAAATTTAAACTCACATTACAACACACTAATGTTATATATGATCGTGTTGCTGAAACTATTTTTGCATCAGCCGATAAAGCAAGAGTTCCAGTCTGAGCTTGTTGTGACAAAGGGTTTACATGAAAAGTACATTTTCCGGATACCACGCGGTCACCCAATATAGCTTTTCTTTGTCGCAATCCTTTCACGCTGAGAACCCAACACGACGGGTCAAATTAGTTCACTCTTCCTTTTGGAATGTATTTTAAAATACGAAATACCGTTACTGTCACAATGCAAGGTCAAGGTAATGTTTAAGTAAAATCTAGGTTTTAAAATTTCAGATGTTATACCGATATATGTAAGATATACATTACAGACTTATAGGTTTGTTTGATATCATTAAGATAGATATAAAACTTAGATATACTTACTTGCACATACTTATTTCTAGTTACTAGTGTTTGCCTGTAAATATATTACGCAAACAATATTTAACACGCATCACTGTTATTTTAAGGTAAGGCGCTGATAATACTATAAATGTTGTATATTTAGTGAGGTTTATCGGTATGTACACTCATGTTACATAGTGCTTAGTAATGACTACTAATGTTTCAATAAACTCTCCATAAAAACCTCATGATACAAAACAGTGGAATATTTACATTTGTGTTAGTTTAAAACCTAAAGTGTTTATTATGCACAACAATAATGAATTAAAACATAATAATAATAAGTTATTGATTATAGTTTTAAAATAATCCATAACCAGATCACTTGGAGGTATTATAATGATATGGATTTCTTATTGATCACTGAAATAGTTTCTCTAAATAGGTTTAGCTCATTATTGTGCCTAATTGAGTGCATCGCCGGTAATTGCCAATTATAAGTGAATGATATTAGCTCATAATACCAGGTAAATCCTATCTAAAGTGTAGTATTATATGTCAAATATTAATTTGATTATAATTAGTTGATAAACATTATCCTGGTAGATGTAATTTAATTTCATGACGTAATCTCTAAAAGCTTTTAATTGAGTACTTTTTCCATAAAATATTTCACGAATTAATTGGAAATTATTTGGGTGTTTTGTATTGATGTGATCACGCTGTGGGTGTAAACGCTGAGAGGAAATAACACTAATTGTCTCAATTGGATCAAACATATAACAATCAGGTAAATATGTTGTACTAATAATTATTATATCAGTATGACAATGTTTTAACTTTCATTAACTCAGAATTTATCTGTCCTCTTTGAAGTGTCTCAAGTGAGACGACAGTTATTTACAACAGAAAAATGGAATTCTCATTCATTCTAGAACGTTGAGATTTATTGTGATAATTCTTGTTTATCTACCTGTAACTCCAGCTACTGGAAAGCGCAGGATTATAGCAGTCTTCAGGTACTTTATGACTTTAGTATAAGCTGGTTACAAGACAACAGATTTACACAGGAACTGCATTACGGCAATGTTTTAGCTGTAACCGCACTGTGTTTTTATTTAATTATGAATATTTTACTATGTATGTTAGCACCGTCAAACATCTCCACTCTTTTTCATTCCTATTATTTATTTATAGCCGCATCTAAGAGTTCGATGCAACTAATGTCATCATGAAATTAGTATTTACAATGTATAATTAATTTTGTATATTTCATGACCAACATAACTTTTCGGCACAAAATCATTTTAGCGCTGTTAGTTTCCTTACCTATGAGTTTTCTTAAGACGGAACTTGATATGGTTAAACACATAAAAAATTGAGAAATTCTCGTATAAGATATCACAGTAAGGATATTAATTTTATATATTTTAGAATTCAGAATATGTCAATCCCTCTAGGAGCATGATACTTAGAATTATTAATTTTGCATGATACTTAGAAATTTTGAGAAACTTATTCAGATAGAACCTGTGTTGATTTTTAATAAACTTTGTTTTAAACACCTAATAACCTTCGGATTTTCTATCTGCTTCCCGCCCGGTATCTCTCCGCCAGGTACGAGCAGTAGCGCATTCACTTCAAATCTACAACCGATATTCCCCTTGGTCCTTGCCAGCTCGTACCAGTTCGTTTCTTCGCCAAGCATCTACTTGGGCGACTATTGTTCGGCTCTATATACTGTTGTAACTAAACAAACATAATTTGACAACAAAGCTAACATGACTGAGTTTTGCTAGTGTAAGTTAAGTACTTTTAATTACTTCTAATTAAATGACGAATGTAGTTATATGTATATAGTAGTAAAATAATCTGTTGAAAAAGTAAACCAATTCAAAACATCTTCAGTTATTATAACTGTAATTGACTAAATGAAACTAACTACTTAAAAAGACGCGTAACGTGGCTATGGCTCTTTGTTTTAAATTTGTTTCTTCTTCTTTGATAATTTAAAACAATAATAAAATACAGTATACTGAACCGAATAATGTTTTTGTGTCAGATTGGAATAAATAGTCCAACTGTCATTTCAAAAAATTATCTATATACAATGTGAAGAAGGGAACTATGCAACAAACCCATAGAAATTGATCCAGTAGATACGCATTTGAGGGCCATCTTATAATTGAGTTTAAAGTAAAACTGTCTGGATACGATTTTGTAACCAATTCAATCCGGACATTTATGTTGCTTTGATAACTTATTTAGCTAGTGTCAATCAATGAAATTTTTAGGTTGGGGACCAGTCGCGTTTGTACAAAATGTCATACCTACTGGGGTATTTCACAACATCATTCAGAGTTTAGACAATATTTTTCAGAATATTAAAACTTCTATTATTCTAACTAATGTTTTCACAACTCTTAATATTTTAAGATAGCGGTATTCAATAGATTTAGAAGTATGCATGCAAATTGAACCGTTATACAAATTCAAGGTTACAGCCACATGTGAAGTCTACCTTTTTCCAACTAAGCCGGAAGGAAATTTCGATCTAAGTCTAAGCTATTGCTTTCGTAATACGAGTTCTCTATCTATTCGATTATTGTGGTAAAATAATTTAAAGCTTAAATTAGAGATATATGGTTTTTTTTCAAAATGGTTATTGATTATAATCGATAGATTATTTGAAACGATAAATTTTAATGTTATTGGTAAGTCATCTGTCTAAAACCTAATATATAACTAATTTTTATAGAATGGGTGTTAATAAAATATTCAACAGGCTCTAAGGTTTCAAGATAACGGCCGTTAAAATTAGAAAAAAGTGGTTGTAACTCAGTTATTTTTAATGTGAAAAAATGATTTATTCCAACATAATGCTATTTCACATTTTTGCAAAACAAAGTGTTGTTTATTTTAAAATTGTTTTAGCTTTACGTTCAACCTTACAAAATTAAAGACATGAATGTGTATTTAGTGGGTTATAAATAAACTAATACAGTTGTAAATATAAAAATGCCTAATATTTAATAGAATGAGTGTAATAAGTATTTGCCATAATTAAGTACAAGAACGCTTGCAAAAATGACATGGTGCCCTCCTGCTGCTATAGAACTTTCTAAACCTAGGGTTGAGGATGTATAAGAGAGAGTTCTGATAAACGAGAGTAGTTTTGCAGTGGGAGAAAGGACTGATTCAGCTGAAATCTAGTCAAAGTCCTGCTCAAACATACTCAGGACTGGTTTAGTGTGGTTGAGTGAAAACCTCACTCTTACTAAGCAAACAAGAATATACCACCAGAAATAAACAAAATATTCACTTACCGTATCCCGAATGTCAATGTTTATTTCTTTGAGCATAGACTCTAACTAGCATCGGTAAATAGGCAGAACAAAGAAGATCGACATGAGGCACACCGGGCACAAATATGCTGTTACCACTATTCATAGGCTTGTCGGGTAGCCTGAGAATCAATTGGCACATAATTATCTGCCAAAACCTCAGCAGAAAAATAAATAAAATTAGACAATTTTTGCCTCGACAGACTTCGTTTACATACGTAGAGACACATTCGAACTACAGTTTCGAATTATTTTAGGCCCTGAGTCAAAACCGTATTTTTAATACGCATTTATGCTTAATGAAATACGGCAGATAGGGAGAAGATAACTGACATTTTTATAAAAAATTATTTTTTTGGTTAAAGCATGCTAAAATTTGAAATCTAAAGAACGGATTCGTACTATTTTTTCTTTATTTGAAGTAAAAGTTAGGATATAAACTATAAATCAGTGAAACATTCTTAATCTTAAATAGTGATGCCTAAAGGACCAAAACTTTTAGGCCTACAGGTCAATTAAAGATTTAATTTTGTAAAAATTTAATTATACTTTGTTAGATATAACAACGGCCGGTGTATTTAAAGTAACGTTTTTCCTTGTAATAATTTATTCTCTAAGTACGGAAGAGGTCGATCGTTGTAACAGTTTCCAGATAATATGAGGACCAAACATATACAGTGTTAGAATTAATATCCTCATACATGGAATGTATTGTATTAGGCTATAGTTAATTATAGATACCTAATTATTATTTAATATCTATGTACAGTGAATATGAGTGATTACTGCTGTTTACAAACTGAGCATGTGCGGCGAGGTTGGCAGCAGCTGTCACATTATTGGTTGAGCTCACATTAGTCACAATATCGGACTAATGCAGTCACGCCGGCTGTAGCGGTCGTGGTAATTGGCAAATTTGATTTCCGGACATCACCATTTGTCTCTGTGTCCGTCCTGATTCAATTAGTCTCACATTTATAACTACAGGAATAACAACAATCTATCACTTAAAGTCGTGTTGTGATCCTTAACTGGTATCAACTGCTTTCGTCAAACATACATTACAGAGTTAAATTTAAGTAATATTGTTTACACAGTGTATGTTTTATTCCATAATGTATGTGTATCGTGATTTTACAATATAATCACAAGGCGTCAGTTCCTCGGTCACCAACCCTACATGTGACATGAAATGAAAGATAAAATATTGTGTAATAATACTTTCTGGTGTGTTTCTGAGCTACAATATATTATGGTAGTTTTTAAAACAACCAAATCTGTTTATTATAACGATTAAATACATTAAGGCCCTAATATAAGCAAATTATTATTTCATAGTAAAATAATAGTTCCAGTCCTTTATAATAGATATATAGCGCCGTAAATGTTTGATAACCATATGAAATACTATTAATATGTACATTAACAGTGCTATTAAGTTAAAGATAAATAAATTACATTAGAAATAAAAATATCGTCAAGTCTGGAGGGGAACAGTGCTACTAAGTTTAAAAAAATAATTTACTGCCGGAAAAAGAGCTCTTAAAAATAAGCTACTGAAATGAAAGATGTAATTTTGATTTCATATATTTCAGCTGTCAGGAGTCAGCAAGGATCCATTATATATTGTGTTTAGAGGCCAACTAAGACTAGAACAGCTGTTTGATAAATATTTTATAAATCATCAATATTATGCTGACTTTGATATTAATTTATATTTCATACTGAGTTTGTTCCAAACAATCCCCATACAAAATTCTCTATCGAATAATACGTTTGAAACTGATCTACATTAGTGATAACTAGAATAAAGAGCCGTGGCATTTTATGCCCTTAATGACTTCTACGTCAATTACGAATGCCATGTGGTTTTGACAATATCAGTAGTTCTAATATGAACAATTTTCTTAGGCCCTAGCCTGGTAACATAGGTTCTCCTTGGTGTATCATCTGGTGCCCATGTATATAGTGTAGATATTGATAATCACATTAGTGATGATAGTTAGAAGCACTTTGAACCTTGATTTTTCTATGTTTTGCACAAGGAACTAAAGAACTATGGAAGGGCCATAAGTAAGGGTCCATGTGAATATTGTGTTTAATTTCAGTTCACGTTCTTCTTAAAGCAGCGTCTGGAATCTGACGCTATCATTGAAGTGACTCCTGGCCGTAGTATTGGCAGATATCACAGCCCAAGTAGCACTGGATGTTGTGTCCCTTCAAATTCAAAACCATGATTATTATTATTATTTCAAGTAAGTTCGAATAATCTGGGAGAAAGTCTTAGATGATGGATAGTGGCGTTCCGTTTGCGATATATCGGTGACTAAGGCGCTTCAGCATTTAATAGTTTGCGATTTATCGGTGAAAAGGCGCCTGAGTACTCGGTACTTTGCGATATATCGGTGATTAAGACGCTTAAGTACTCTTTGCGATATATCGGTGACTAAAGCGCTTCAGCACTCAATAGCTTGTGGTTATTATTCAGATAGTAATCAAGGCTATTTTATTTCCCATAAAACAATATTTTTAAGAAACGCAATATTTAACACCTTATTCATATTTTTATCTGAAATTGTGTAACATCTCCACATATTGCCGAGTGGGTCCGCAACTTAAAAACAGAATATTATTGGAGATTTAAACAGCCTAAATAGCATTCAAATTGACAAAATTTCTAGAAAATACTTACTTCTAGTTTTTTAGCTAATTCAAGAAGAATTATTAATAGTTATAATTATAATGAGACCATTCCTCTCTGAGGTGTTCACGTCACGATATAAACGTGGCTAATTCCAATTTGCAGTAAAGGTCTGATTGATTATATCGTCAGTAACGGTCAACTATAATGGACTGAGGGTAATTGCAATGTGCAGGGAATTAATCACGCTTGTTTATATTGCAGCTATCGACTATTGTAGTTATTTTATTCGGTAAAGCAGTTGCTCTGAGTCTATAATAATTTTTATTGCCCAGTACCAAGAAACTAACTAATAAAGAAACAGTAAGAAAATAAAGAATTTGATCGGTTGTACCCTAATTTAACATGACAATTCACTTTGTAAATAATAGTTCATTCATTTTGTAAGTAGTTTCCTACATGTGAACGATTTATTGCTACAAAATGTACAATTTATCTTACAAATGTAATTTCAGTACGATTTATTTGCTCTTTGATCGCGTATGCAAATGAGAACAGATATAAAATAATAGAAAATGATTCTTAAAACGAATTATTTTTATGAGTATTTATGTAGCTGTAACTCCAGCTACTGGAAGCAGGATTATAGAAGGCTTCAGGTACTTTATGGCTTTAGTCTAAGCTGGTTACAAGAGAACAGATTTACACAGGAAGTGCATTACGGCAATGTTTTGGTTGTAATCGCATTGACTGTGTAAGTTTCTCTTAGATGTAACTTTTATACAAGTATTGTAATAAAATACTCATCGTAGATGAGAAAACCAAACCGAGCATATTTTTTGGAGCTGATTGTAATTTGTAAGCGTCACTTCTATTGAAACTTTTCAATGTGTAATAAATTGTATATTTTGAATCATTTTATTGTTGCATACTATACAGTCGGTAGGAACATGTTTTCTTCAACCGTAATGAAATGACGATAAAATAATTAGTGAATTCAATTTAATCCAATATTTAGTATAGTCAAAGTATCATGATGATGAATGATTAATGACAAAAATGTACAGATACCTGATTTAGCCTAAGATGCCCTGGGTAGTCTAGCGGTTCTCGGGTTAAAACTAGAAACGCGTTGAATGAGGTCGTGGTATAATAACAAAACCGATCAATTACATTACATGAAATAAACAATTAAATGGTCGTTTAAAAAATTACACGCCTAATTTAATGACTTGCCGAATTTTTATGCCGCACAGTTCATTAAAAAGTTCTCATATAATTATAAAATAACCTAATCAAAACAGTTGTACCTTTCTTTCCCAAAGAGTTTTTAATCGAATTGCAGATTTCAGATTTAAGAATTTCTAAAGTTTTGTTGAAAAGTATAAAACAGCATTATTAATCTTTTTATCTACTTAAAATCTGCAAGTTATCGTTTTTAAATACTTTTATGCAGAAATAAACAAGTTAAGATCTACCGTTTAGCTTGTGATCAGCTCTTAAATTAGCGATCTATAATTTTTATCCGAGAATACTTCTTATCTCAACTTTACGAGTTGGATTATTGTATTTCTCAGTTGGTTCAGAACCCATTACACAATGGTGTAACAAACAAAGTAAACACTGGAAGCCTTTGAATTACGTTTTAAAAGAGAGTAACAAACAAGTTTAGTGTATACAAGTCAAAAAATAAAGGTACAAAGCTCTTACATTTTTATATTTATAAACAGTTATGTAAAAGTGTAAGTTATGTAATCTAATATTATTTCCCTTGTTATTTGGAAAATAAACCTAAAATGTATGAAATTATTAAACTTGTTTCTGTATTTTAAAACACAAAAAAATAAATAAATTTAAATTTTGTTTGGTAAAATATTACAGAAAACTAGAATAATAAGGTGACACGCTTAATTTAAAAACAAAATTGTTGTAGTTTACATTATAAAATCCATTATACTACTACTTAAAGGTCTAAATAAGTGGTTATACGGCTTAGGAGAGTAAGTATGGCTTATACTTTTGGGAGTGAGGAATAATCATGCCAGTTCGTGAGCTGCAAAATTAATTATTTTAACACTCTTAGGGACTAAGCTCTGTCACTGAAAAAGTTATTTTCCATGGCTTTACAGTTTGCCTGCCTGTACGAAATGAGTGCCATTATACGTTTGCATGCTGACAATTTATACCTTTAATCATAAAGAAATAGTCCAATAAAAAAAATCTTCTTATATTGGTGGTTCTGAGGTGTCAATCTGTTTAGGGGACCTTTGCCATTTTTCTTCAACATTTTTAATTACATAGAATTGTCAAACTTAATTTTTAATCAATTCTTCATAATAGGCCTACCTTGTATTTTAGCACTTTCTTTTGTTTATGTTATAATGAATAAACAAGTCATCAAAGTTCCCAAGTCATCATTATGAACGTGACGTAGGCCTGAAAGCTTAGTACTTCATAGCAACAGTTAGCACCCTCTCTTTATTAATGTAACACAATTTATTCAAGTAACAGAATAATATACAGTATGCGTGGATTCTAAATGGTTTGACTCACAAAGGCAATAATATTTAAACATACCAATACTGATGGATTTATGTGACCAATAATAACTTTAATCATATACATTAATGATAAAAATTGGACATGGACGAGGTTGTCACTTGAAGAACGTGGCAGGCAACCCACATTCATTCTACTGCAATGTTTTCGATGTGGAATGTCGTTCGCTTCTGGGTAACCAACATATTTATACATTTTTATAATTATATAATTTATAACTATCAACATAATAGATTTTTTCAATTGTATTATTGTATTGTTATGTAATTTAAAAGTGTAGTGTTATGGGTAACTTTACGGTTATAAAAATGAAAGTTCATTCAACACATTGTGATTGTGAAATGGTATTCATGAGTAATTGGTTCTGTCACTGACTTCTCCTGTATTCACTTCCACAATTCACACGATGTGTACATATACTGGTATTATACCATCTTACCGTCATAATTATGCATTAAAACTATATCTTCACGAAATATGGAAAATAGAAACTGTACAGCAGGCATACACTCTTGCTTACTCACAGATTCCGTGTACTCTTGTCCGTGCCCATTCGCTTGTTTTTATTTGAACTGGGATTAAATACGAGCACAAACATTTAAACATCCGACACCGTTTATATGAAACCAATTGTACACGAGCCATTGTTGTGTACACCCCTCTGAGCGTGACAAATCCAAAACCATGCAATCTGTTAAACCACCCAGATCATCACTTGCATCGTTTTTTGCTGGATTTTAACTAAGCTTATATCAACTACTGAATCATATGAATCGCGACGACTTTTGAATTTTAAAGTGTTACACAATGATTTCGCTAAATTATTTTGTGTAAGCTATTTGTTATTTTAACGTATTTAACTTTTCCTACTAATAATATATGGCTAAAACAACAACAGTAATTCTATTAAAGATAATCAGATTGTCTTCTTTCTTTGATAATACCATATTTATAGAGACTAGTAGTAAGTAGTACTCCATGTTTTGTTAGCAATAATACATATAATAAAGATAATCAGGAAATGAAATTAATCAATGTATAGGCTAATAAAATTTTTAGATATTTTTCAGAAGAAGAATAACTATTATTATGATTAAACTAACCATTAGTAATGTAATAATTCGATAAGTTAGAGTAAAGGCTAACCAGAGTTCAGATTGTCTTCGACGAGTAAAATCTTCAAATGTTTATTTACTAGTTAAATCTGATTAGCAAATTTACGTGTTCCTGTTTCTAAACTCTAAACAATCAAACTTGTAGTGAATGACGTTATTGTCTGTTTGCCATTAAGGCCGTTACAACAATTCCTAATTGGGTGGAAGTGTGTACGTGACTGGCTTGTCGATCTGGAGGTTGAACTTTGAACTCTCATTGTCTAGTTGAGTTGGTTCTGCACTTTTCCTGATTATTGTTTGTAGAGGTGAAAATATTAACTACACAGAATTAACTATACGGATCAGAATTTAATTTAATATTGAACTTGATCCCTGATATTGGATCAATTTATAAAACAGTGTCATTATCAGGGGTAATTTAGTATGGGACAATATGGATAATTAGTATTCTAGAATGTATTTAATTTTGCGATATTTCACAATTCATATTTTGTCGGTGTTTGTTGGTGTATTTAGTTTTAAGTTCGTGACATTTATAATACTTTAAGGCAGTAACACATTTTTATATATTAATTGTTTGTTTAACGGAATTAGCGTTGTAACACTACTTACTTAGTGTATCAGTTTCTTCTTGTACATACTGTCACAGATTTGTGTTCTATAAGCAGTATACTATCTAACTTGTTCCCTCTCTGATATTGCTCCAGTTCACCGGTACGGATGTTAATCTCGTGTTGAAGTGTTCCACTCCATCCTTCAGTGTTAACACTTCACTCTGAAAAGCATCTTCTCTTTTCTACCGTTATAACTGTCTTAAGTACCATCACTGAACTGACACTGAGTTGTTATCAATTTCTTCAGTAGTATTTGACAAACTAAACTGTTATAACATCATCTCTAGATAGGTGGTCATTAACAATAGCATCATTTACAATTTGTATATGTCTTTAGTGCCAGATTTGTAATAATTTGGTAAAAGTTAAATACGAATTTAGATATAGACATAGAGTATCAAAATGTTATATTTTTATATATTATGTATTGTTCAAATAAATAATGGCATTGCATATAGTAGTATTTCACACAGATATTTTTATATCATACAAAGGAAAGACCTCCATATGTTTTATCATCATAATCAAAAATTGTTTTTTACCTCAGAATTTACAGCTTAGCATTGTAACTTACAAAATAATTTATACCGAACGTTAAACCTGTTTCAACTTATAGTGATAGAGTTTGTAACATGTTTAGTTAGTTGACTTATTACATGCACCATTTTAGTCTAACGGAGGGAACATTCTACTCCTGAATTCCTAAAGAGATGTTAAGGGAAGGAACGCAATAGTTCAGTTGAGGTGGGTCGCCAATTTGTTACGGTTTGGCAGGTCGGAGGCCGACACCCTTGGCATTCCTGCTGGTTATTTATTTCACTACAAGTAGTTTAACGAACTAAAGCGATACATACGCTATTACTGACTGTATATTTTAATTTCTTGTACATAAGTATGGATTACTTACTTACTCATGAGGTAAAATATAAGCGGAAAAATAAACCTGTTATAGAATAGTAACTTTCGCTAACAGTTTAGATGCTCCTTGGTAAAGTTTTTATGAAAAGTAAATAATTATAGTGTGTTATAAAAATACCAAACAATATGATGTGGTATAAAAAAAGACTATTTTACTGTAGTTTAATAACACAGAAACGTTTTGTACAAGCTCATACTCCTATATTGAAATATACATAACCACGATTGATAATAGGATGTACATGATTCGTTTTAAACAGAAATAAAGTACTTTTCGATAGAAAGTATAGGGTTAAACAGGAGTCCCTAAAATATAAACAATTTACTATCATGCATATTGTTATAGGTAATACTTCTGGAATGGTGTTCACTTATACAATATGTTTTTTTATCTACTTTAACAACTCATTTGCAAAAATTACCTATACATTGTATTCCTATATTTTACATTTAAATTCTACTATTCAAATATAAATTCAGTCTAAAAGGAGTTTATCTTCCATGATAGTGCAGCTTTTAACAAAACACGATCACATGGAAGCTGCAAGATTCAGGGAGTTAAATATGTAAACTTTGTTGAATATTCATGCAGGTTTTGCACAGTTTGTTTTTTTATTAAATGTATATTCTATTATAACCAGTTTGTTTACGTCAAATTTTAAACAAACATACACTGTAAACTGCTCATTGTGAACATGTATTTTTATACTAAATGTGAACATATATAAATTGGATCAAAGTAGTAAACGGTATTTGAACAGTAATATAGTTGGTAAAATAACGTTGACATTTGATAGCGTTATGTGTGGGATTGCAACCTATATAGTAATTATACATTATTTACTTATGCTCTCAAATACAAAGTGTACAGAATTTTTGTGAATTTTAATTACTAAAGAGATGAAATAGGTTTTCCGTAACAATAAAATATTTTTTTCTATTTTTCTCTATTTTAACAAGGCTAGTTTTGACACCCATGTGTATTATGCCCTCAACAGACTACCAGCTCTGGAAATACCTTAGACCAGAAGTAAACTACAATGGCCAGTATTTGTCACTTCTTTATTGAATTAGACATTTTCGAACAACGTATGTATATATATATACTATATGGATTGAAACAATAATACAAACACTACTACGTGTTTGAAATATGTTAGAGCAGAAAAAAAGGACACTCTGAAACAGCACTGCACATTCCAATACCGGAAGTAGTTATATTAAACAGAATTTTTCTTTACTGTCAAACATATACGTATCTATAGTATATAATATATATATATATATATATATATATATATAATATATATATATATATATATATATGCTTAATTGAAGTAACAATCCAAACAACAAAACTAAGACGCAAGAAGTTAGTTATTTTTAACCGAAGGCAACTTTTAGACTTTCCTAATCTGGAAAACAAATTATAATGACCTGAAGCAGCCTCTTCAATATAGACCGAAGAAGACTACAGATATTCCATGCATGGATGCTTTTTCCTTATATGGGCAAGAAGGCACCAAAAATACTTAGATTGTAACTAAATTACTATGGCCGGTCGTAAGTATGTTTTGACTGTAGTAAACATTTAACATCAATAATATGTGTGTATATTTTCTTGGTTGGGTTAACAATGGAAATACTACTATGGTGTATGAACAGAAATTTGAATTCTTTAAATGCCAAACATAGAATAAGAGCCAGTGGCAATTACGTTTAGCCATTTTATCAATGAAAATAGAAATTGTACTTGCCATAAAGTTGGATAATTCAAAGCGGTTGTAAGACTCCAACATATTACATCGTAAGTGGTTTGTTCCAATGACCTTTTCACACGTTAAGTTTAAGTATTATGAGTGTTAGACGAAATAATAAGAGGAAATATTTAATAGAAAATCCCAATAGTGTTACAAGTCACACATTTCATTCATAACTTTTGCTCATTGAGTAGGCTACTCTGAACGGATATTGTGTCCTTCATAAAACAGGGCGAAAGGGCTGACATACTTATTAATCTGATTTGTTATGACTCTATAATGCCCTTTTCATACGTTCGGTTTAAGTAATATGAGTATTGAATTAATTTCATTTATTTAATTTTGTGAATGGAAATAATGTACTCTTCCTGAACGAGCCGGCATATATTTTTTGCTCTTGTAAACAATAAGATTGTTTATTACATGATTAAGATTAGATGAATAGAAATAAACAATGCAAAATGATAGGATCTGAGTGAGACCGTTGAATATTTGGACGTTAAAAATCAAAGTTAGTGTATGTAATGTGTCATTAGATTATTGAGATTTGTGTACATTTTATACTATTTATGGTTATGATTTTCAAGCCATCTGAGCTTTTAGCTTATTGTAACTTTACGTATGTTATTTACAACTCATAAAATGCAATGAAACTCTAAACCTCTTTTTTAGTACAGTATACAACCAATGTTTTAACAGGAGTAATAAGTAAGTACCTTCGTTACACAGACGTTATTGGATTTACCCGCTAAGCAAACTGTTTTAATATGCAATAAATCCTGTATTATGTTTATGGATCTTTAACGGCCGTACCTCAACTCATTTCTTATTACGTGGCTATAATAAACCTAAGCGTTTCAATATTAAATTTGAGCTATTCGTTAAAACCATAAATAAGTATTATTACGCAAAAATTCGTTAAACATTTAAAGACTAATTTAATGGCTTTAAGTGATACTCAGGAATTGTGTGAATGCTTAAGTTAGTTAACTGTAACGAAAATAAATACATGCTTCGATAACAGGTGTCCATTCCCTGCCACTGGTGGTATAGCATGAAAAATAATCTTAAGAAAACAGAAAGAGAAACATAGTATCAAACACTCCCTAGTGATGTGGCGGAACCAACAGGTCAAACACGGTTCGAAAACACTAAAACCCGTTCGTAGCAGCAGTACACCTCCTTATCCCCTGGCGTTGCAATTTGTGATTTCATGGGTGGCGATTTACATAGTAATCATGTTAGCTGTGTAATATATGAGAGTTAACTTTTTATTCAACTAAACAGTCAGTAAAAAATATAACTTTTTTAAGTTATGGGAAACGTAATACTGGAAGAGGAGGAAACAGTGCTTAGTGTTACAAAATGTTATTCATCTAAGCTTGTTTTATAATAAATAACAAAATATGTTATTAGGTTAAATTAAATTCCTTGTTAAATAAAACAATTCTTATGCCTCATGAGATGGAAACGATTACAAGGGGATGTAGAATATATCAGTAAAAGTATTATTTTGATCTACGCAAGCATAAATATGTAATAATTAATGCAAAGAAATCAGAAAAGAGTGACAATTTTTAAGTAGGTACAATACAAAGTATCTAAACATAAATGAAGAAAATAATTTGATCAGTTCGTTCGTTTAATAGGACGTAATTCAATCAATGAAGAATACTGAGCGTAATCTATAGTTATCGTAAGTGTTTGCTGATCTAATTGCAGTATCTGACCAGCAATGAGCACTTAGCCGCAAGCAACACTTTAGCCACATCAATAGCATTGTGACGTCACTAGCCACCTGTGACATCACCATTTACCAAGAGTAATTTATGTCATTAGAATTATCACTGATGATATCTCTAATAAAGCATTCATCTTTCCGTTTTTTCTTTTGTGTTGATTCGAACCTTAAGCTATACCATCGTGACTTAAAACTAGGTCACCGCAATAAGATTTGTATTAGAACGTTTCAGTTTACTTACATGTATAAAATAATAACTTTTAAAAATAATAACAAAAACCGCTAAGACTTTATATAACCCTAATATTTTGACAAAATCTTTTTATAAACTAAAAAAGGGCCCTCTATTTGAAAGGTAAACTGTTCTGGCTTATTTCCTAAAATAGACACGAAACAATATCGTTAGTAACTTTAAATAATTTAAAACGATAATTTAAGCCTATACGGTTAAGAAACGTGTACTTCCTATATAAGGGAGAAATCCTTACTAAGTCCATGCAACATTTCAAAATAATCGTGTATAATAGGTTTTGCGTTATAGAAGTCTTGCTGTTTTGCAGAGCTTGAGCTCTAGAAAAGAATGGCTCGTTAAGGAAAGTTTGTGTTTATTCCGCTAATTTACTTTAAGCAATTGTAAAAATGCTATATCACAATGCCAAGGAAGCCAACCATTAACCCTATATGCAAAAATTCTTAGATTTTTTCATTAAGGTGGGTTTTATACTATTGATGTAATATTAGGAATATTCCAAAAAGAAACTTTAAACAAAGTACTTTGGTATTTCTAATGCATTCGATGTTTTTTGGTCGTCATTGTGTTACAATCTGGATTGCGCGATACAGGGTAATGTTGTCCCTATTATCTGCATTCCACTAGTGAACACTACGTATCCTATGTAATACTTGAAGAAATTAAAATGAAAAAATTGTTTTAACCTCTTTGATGAGAAATATCAAAGAAGGTTTCAAAGTGTCAACAGCTGTTATGCAAAGTGTCAATTAAATTTTAAAAAATGTTCTAATCTTCTTTTCGTCTAAACTTTTCATGGACACCAACGATTTTTTTACATTAGATAATTAGGTCCAGCTATTTCAAGATTAGCGCTTTTTTGTTCTCTTAAGACAAGAAGCTTACAAATTGCACTTACTCCCATATGAACATTGGCGTTGCTTCCGGAGTGACAAGATATTCTGGATGGGTAAGGTTGGGGATAGGGGTCACATCCAATCGAAATCCATGAGGAAGAATTTAGGGCACTAATCTCAAGTCATGTTCCTCAAAATAAGGGGAGGAATATGACTTGAGATTACATTGACATTACTTATGACATGTTTCCTCACACAATAAATTTAAATGCTTTTTTGTAGTTAATGTTTACATATATAAAATATTGATAAACATATACTTTATGAGCTCGTGATGACAGTAAGAGTTTTAAGTCTCGTTCTTTTTTATCAATGTCGTGCTTACAACTTTTTTTTTTATTTTCAAGATAACTTCTACATTATTAACAAAGTTTCAATAAATCAGTTATCATACTATCAGAGATGTACAAATTATTCTTAAAAACTACTTTAGCTGACTTTAATGTATCAAAAAGACAATCAAGGATGACGTATACTATCTCTGATCTTTTCAGATAGAAAATTGTAATTATTATAATTTTAAAAAAAAAATTAATTTGTAAAATGTACAGCATAATTTCTATCACTACTTCTAGACAAAAAGGTGGACCTGGTTTAGATTTCAATCACGTCTCTCTATAGAATGTGCAGTTTCCAGGTACGAGTAAAGCGCGGAGCAGCGAGACGCAGATTAGCTCAGACGGCTTAACATTCAATTACGTGGCAGACACTGACACTAGGGTAACTACGTCTGTGTTCTGTTATGTCTCTCTAGAGAATGTGCGGTTTCCAGGTACGAGTAAAGCGCGGAGCGGCGAGACGCAGATTAGCTCAGACGGCTTAACATTCAATTACGTGGCAGACACTGACACTAGGTAACCTCGTCTGTGTTCTGTTATGTCTCTCTAGAGAATGTGCAGTTTCCAGGTACGAGTAAAGCGCGGAGCGGCGAGACGCAGATTAGCTCAGACGGCTTAACATTCAATTACGTGGCAGACACTGACACTAGGTAACCTCGTCTGTGTTCTGTTATGTCTCTCTAGAGAATGTGCAGTTTCCAGGTACGAGTAAAGGTACGAGTAAAGCGCGGAGCGTCAAGACGCAGATTAGCTCAGACGGCTTAACATTCAATTACGTGGCAGACACTGACACTAGGTAACCTCGTCTGTGTTCTACTGGGGTTTTATGTCTTTTCTTCCGCTTCCTTTTCATCTTCAGATAATATGCCTCATGCAACTTAGCTAGCAACCGTAAATGATAATTGTTAATAATATTATCTGCATAAAATGGTAAATACGAGTAGATAAATTATTAGAGACAAGATCCAAAAATTTAATTGAAAAATTATCTTAGTTTGTCCGTTTGGCTTTATAATATAAATATATTTAAATCTATGCAATTTTTATTCTCTTTCTCTCAACCCTCCCCTCCCACTCACTAATGAATGTTCATATTATAAATGGGGCAAATAAAGATATTAAAATATTCAATTGGTTGGTTTTAATGATTGTTTTTTGTAACTCAAAATGATATAGATAACAAATCAATTGACACACATAAAAATAGGAGATCTTACGGAGTGAACTATTTAACTTTGACGAAAGTCAGTATTGTTAATGCTTATAAAGCAATGATAGATATAACATCTATTGGAGAATTAAATTACTGAAACAATATGAAGTTTATTAGATTAACATTTAATAAAGTGAAGGATGTTTAATTAAAGTCCGCAATTTTGTCTCTGCTAAAAGTGAAGAGTCATTTGGTTTTTAATGTTGAACATAATACTGAGGCACATGTTCACCTAGAGCAAAATTACATTTATATATATATATATATATATATACATTAATATTGTGCTTTCTACAACTTAATACTAATCTCTTCATTTAAATAACTATGGGACCTAGAAGCATAATTCAAAGGAAAAATAACTAATAGAACTAAACATTTTAATATGTAAAGGTGGACGGGAAAAAATTATCTATTTGTAACTTAGATAAACACTGAAATACCCTATGATGTATATTATTAACCTCTTCACTCCATGAAAAATCAACATGTCATTCTCGATCTCTAGTTAATAATTATTTTTTATTAATAAAGTCTTTGTTTGATTAATACAGAAGGTAAATTATTACAATAAATATTTGGTAACATACAATATGATCGAAATATAATTGGTTTTCGGATAAATATATTTATTTTTAAACCATGATTGACGTAAAAAATATAAGTAGCTTACAAGTCTGAGTTCATTAATAGAATATCATCATTAATGTTGCTAATGACACAACTAATATAAAACTATAAATTATTATCGTATAGCAGTGTTGTTCAAAATAATATTGATTTATTAGTTTTAATAAAATTATATGCAAAGAAACAATAATGCTGAAAGTTTAGTCCCTTGCGGGACTCCAACTGACTTTGATAACCAACAGAAAGATTTCCATTGCCAGATTTTACTCGTTGATAGCAACTGTATAAATAACTTATAAATCGTCTTAAAGCTTGCAAACTAAAATGATATGCTTCCAAGATTGATAACAATAACCTATCATCCGCACAATCTAAGGAACGAGTAAAATCGAGTAACATCAAGTAGTACACCTGTTACTCATTAATACTGAGTCCTACTTCATCAGTGATTTTAACTAACTCAGTGTTAACTCACTACTATACAAAGCTCTATATTCTGATTTGTATCTGTTTAAAATATTATTACTATCCAAAAATCTTCAAATATTACTATCCACTAATCTTTCTGATATTCAATAAGAACACTTTATACTATTTAGGACCTGCATTGTATACATTCAGTTGGACTCTTAATTTTGGATAAAGGCAAAAGAAGTGACTTCTTCCACTGACTAGAATAATATAGTGATTTGGAAAGTTTTGGTTTACATTGGGAATAAACAATGGGTTACCAAAATAACCAATCAGGGAAAAATTCTAAACAGGAACACTGGAAGCTAAATAAGAACCTCTTGGCTGGCCCTAAAATTGGTCCAAGAAGACCTCTAATGATCACGAAGAATTTTCAACCACTTCGCGCGAATATAACATTAAGTATTCCATAGTGAATGTTGCAACTATCTCTAAGCCATCGATTACATGCTTTCCCAATGGATTAACTTAGGGAATAGATGGTCCTTATTTAGGAAATAGGGCACGTGACCAAAATATGTTACTATGAAATAGAGCCTAAAGAGGGACAAGGGCAGCGAAATATTCAGCAGTCACTTAGTCACACAATTTCCAAACTAGAAGTAGAGAAGCCACTTCTGATGTTAAACATATATTTCCTTTGTTTGGAGATTATTTCATGCTGGAGAGTCAAACTTGTAACCGACCCTATTACCAAAAATCTGATTGAAGGAGTTGCGGTGATATCTCTAAGACTTGAGTTCAGTTATATTCGATGAATGAAATTTTAACTTAGTTGCAGAAATCTTCCTTGTCCGACCAGTACAGTACTTTTTGTTACCTCACATTATCTAAAGTTATGTATGACAACAAGAAAATAATTATTTGGTTTTTATGTCTTTCTTACGTATTAATGAAATATAAACAATTGTAGAATAAAATTAAAGAACAATAAAGGTGGTTACAGAATTGCAGATGCTGATGGTTTTCTGATTACAAGTGTTTGTATTTCATTCCAAGTTTGGCAAGAAAACGTTTATGTAAAGTGATTTGTGAAAGAAAAGAGTTCTCTTCTAAAACTTCATTCAGTAACGACTAGAAAGACCCGGGGTTTTCAAGCAGATGATTTGTTAAACTACCTATTTTAAACTCGAGATTGAAAGTAGACAAAGCTATAATTGAAACTAAGATAGAATCTCACGTTATAAGTTTTATTAAGATCTTTGGCTCAGTAGTCGTACAAACATTTTACTCGAAAAAATATATTCCTCAAAAACAGAGTTTATACTTTCTTATCAAACAATATTTGGGTTAAATGTAGTCAATGATTGTACCAGAATATTATCACAATTTAATATGTATTTCCCTTTAAATTTTTAGTTAAAAAAATTAATAATTCTTAAAAATAAAAAATTTATTAATGCATACTAATTTATTATTAATGAGCTACTTCAGTGCGTACTATTTCCTCCTTTGACTTGACGTTTGTATGAAAAAATACATACAAGCTTACAGTGACATCTGAAACAATGTAAGACATGAAATGACGGGTTCTTATTTAACTATCATATCATTTCCTTTAAAGTGCTTTTTCACATTCAATGTCGGCATTTAGTCTAATAAATCCAAATTTAACATAGCTATGATACAGCAATATTAATCTTCTAGCTTAAATAGCAATATAATTAACACAGTTCTAAAACCTACACACACACACACACACACACACACACAAGGTAATACACAAGTAATTGGTTAACAGCGATCAAACAAAACACACTAGCCTTGACAGCGAAAATTGACAGGAAAGCAAAATACTTTGCTATTAAACGAATCAGTAACAAAGTCATTGATTTAAATTTTAAAAGTAAATTGCCTAATTGCCTTATCATGATTGGGACTTCGTTTTTAAATCTTTGATCTGATAACTAGCTTTACACGGTGAGAGCAGCGCTGAGCGACCTCACTACAGTCAGATAAGTTTCTCGGTCTAAATTTCACCTCTCGTAATGTAAGTTCTCAATTTTAATGTATAAAAGATTGACTTTCACTGATAAAAATATAATGTAACATCACGACACAATATCTTGTCATCAGAGCATAAATTCAGACCGCAAAGCAGAATTCCGAAAGAACGCGTTTAAGTGAAAAACTTCAGAAAAAATACATACAAAGGAAATTATATATATATATATATATATATATATATATATATATATATATGTGTGTGTGTGTGTGTGTGTGTGTGTGTGCGTGTATATTTGTGTGTGTGTTCACAAAGTGCCTGATGTATTTCTGCTATGAGAATCATAATTTGATTTTCAAAAAGACTCTCATGGCAAATCTCCAGACAATATGATATAGTTTAAAAACAACGTTCTTAAAATAATATCTAGCCATATATAATAACATGTTTTACTTGAATAAAAATAAATATATGTCACTCCCTTCAGTATTACCATATCTATACTGTGAAAACTCGTACCCTCAACGTCTGTTAATTTTTGGTTCGTACTTCAGGATAGGCCTAGTTATTACTTTTAAAACTCACAATCCCTTTTAGATCATTAGAAAAGAATCTGAGTAACCCATTAATTTTTAATAGGGAAGTTTTGGTATATAAGTTTTGATAGTGAAATTAAATATAATCCTGTCTGAATTTTATTCATACTTTAATGTTTGTAATAAGCAACATTGTAAGTAAATATTGATTTAAATCTGAAGTAATGTGATTATAAATACATGTATACATAGGTTTCAATTATCAGAAGTTTTTAAATTTTCTTTAAATCTAAATTTATAAACATTTAAATATTTTATGTCATTTAACATAATGGCAATAAATAAATAATTATTGACTATAATAATGAGATGTTTACTTGTTAAGAATATTTATCAAATTACTTTAATTTATTATATTGTTTATTAACTTTTTATCCTATATCACTGTCTGTATTGTAAAATACTAAAGTAAGTAACTAAAAAGAGTTACAGGAATTTTCTGAATAATTGATCCATTCAAAAATTTCAGCAAATATATATTACTTTTATTATATGTACATGACATCTACTTCTCATAATCTATCTATTCTGCAATGTCTAGAATAAATACACTCCAATATAAATGGAACCTAATCCCTACTTGAGAGCAGGGGAAAGACGTCGATGCAGTTCTACCGTATACTGGAGGAGAACTGACACTTGTTATGCCAGACAACTCTTAAAGAAGTTTTCTAATAAAACTTAGTCCATTTCACACGAGATTACATGTCACTTCTATACGGCTTGTCCACACGGGAGACTGATTATTCCAACAAAGGTGTTGAAACCTGATTATTTTCCTCTACTTCTTATCTACACACATATCCTTGAGAACTTTCTCCATTAAGTAACAAGCTTTAATAGATTTTTGACCACTCTGTGACGAAAGTAGGAATGTTCACTAGTAGTTGTGAGTACCGAAAGTGTTAATTTTCCGATGTACATCGGGGTAATCAATTGGAGATTTTCCCCGTACACCTTGTAACTATGCATTCTTACCGTGCTTACGCTAATGACGCAGTGTAGCGGGTACGGTGGTTATCGCAAGATAACCGAGTCAAGCAACGTCGAGCGTGACTGCTGCTTAGATGTGTGACCGCTGAGCGATCCTGTCCTTGTAAGCAGCCCGCCTGCCCGGCCGTTGGTGTTGATTCTGAAGTCATCTCTAAGTCGTTGTTCCCCGTTTGTGTCAGTGAGACCTTCTTAACTTTAACTTTGCAAGGTAAAATAAAACACCCTTTTCCTTTTTTACTATTTGCACTAGTAGGCTGTTGCTAATATACAAATTAATGGAGTCATCTGTTATTATTAATTATTTGGTAATATATATTTAATGTACACTTTATAACTTAATAAGTAGACATTAAATTTAACATTTTTATCATACAATCATATTATGTACATCTTGTATGTTTTGTTATTATATTTAGAGTGTGATGGAAAGTATCTTTCATAACGTGTACCAACAGTGTTTCGGGGGTTTAGATGGAATTTCCGCTATTGATTTTCCTAATTGCTCACAGAACACAATCACGTACTGGGAATACATCGGAGGTTATCTTTCTAAATTTAAAGACAAGTAAAAGTTTAAAAAAATGTCAACTGTTTTCTGTCAAATATGAAAGAAAGGAAATATAATACGTTACTTTGCTGAACAGATGTTATTAAATATTTTGTTTGATTTAAAACAAATTAATAAACCTTACAGTTTTAACGCTTCAGAAAGTGATTGGGCAGATAAATAGTAAAGTAAGTCAATATGACTAAATTCTTGGAACAGATTCTCGTTAAAATACACACTGGCTTGTTTTTAAATGTTAAATAAAGTGGAATCATAACCAACTTTATGGAGAAATGAGTTTCCTTTGTTGTTCCCATTCTCGATTAAAGCCATGAATAAGTATTTTCATGAAACATATTTTTTTATAGTTCAAACGTTCCATTTAATACGTAAATTGATTATACCTCAATGCTCTAGTAAAATTTTTAATAAGGAAATAATGGCAGGAATAACGGATAGATTTAATTTAAGTTAATATTCGTCTGCAAAATAAATTCTTAGAATCGTTTGAACTAAAATAATAAAATAAACCATCCTGTAATATTTTATCAATGATTTTCAATATACTAACACTTTTTAGAGAGCAATTTATATGAATACTGAAATATAATTAACCTTTTAGCAAACGTGGATTAAAGGTTATTTGGAACGTGTATAGTCAATGTGACATTGGTTTTAAGTCGAATAATATATTCCTAGGACCCCAACTTGATTCCAGACTTCATCAGACAGGATAAAACAGCGTGGTCTTTTATTGAAAGCTATCAACCTTTACATTCTTTATCTCTGAAATAAATCAATATAACATCGTTGGTACTAATACCTCAAACTTCCTATTGATTTTCTGTTTCATATTTTGGTATCCTAGAGGAAATGAGGGTTTAAAAGTAGTTTATTGATTATTTTTAGAAGCAACAAGGTCATGTACGTCCTCCAGTCACTTATTGAGAATTTGAGTGACGGTTGAATGGAAACTGGATTAGTATTGGAATATCGGTGCCATTTATATATTTACTTTACTAATTAATAATGCACCTTTATTTATTTTTAATTTTAATTGTAGTTTCAGGAACCTACAATGTCTGCTACTACAGGTTGCAGCTTTATTTTTATCCTAGAATGACCACACGAAGTTCACATGTCTGACACGTAAAACTGATCTACTCTGTTGGAGAGTTCCAGTTTGCACCTCAAAGAGCACAATCTAGTTTCTTCTATGTAAACTGGTAGGGGGTTACCTCTGCGAAAAAAAATAAAAATCAGACGAGCTAATTTTTTGTGGAGAACTATGAATATGGCAGTGAAAAATAAATAAAAAATGATAAATTTATTTAAACTTAGTTTATATTTTATCTTATCGTAATTAGTGTACTAGTTACATCAACATCTTTCAACGAAATAAAGAAACCAAAATGATGGCTCGAACGTGTTCAAAACTATATTAGTGCAAAATCTTTCTCACCTCCCAGAGTAATATTTTTCATGATTTCTCCAACCAGACAACATTTCCTTGTACGATTTACATTTACCGAGAACCATGTGCAAGTAGGCAAACAGGGTACATTCGTGATAAGTACATATTATAAATCGAATAATTTAATAATAAGAGTCTTGGTGTTATATTGAACGTAATAAAATATAACTTATTTTCCATGTGAAATACATTTGAAAAATCATACTGAAACTCGCTATTCATACGGGTTTATACTTCCGGTATGCGTGTGATGGATTCCTTAGACTAAAAATAGACGTCTCAACCACAATCAACTCTCAAATGCTCTGTCCCAGGATTTGTCGCCTTATCGTGAAGCTAATATTAGTAGAGCCAAGAATTTTTAATTCCTTATTTATTCTGCTTGAAGGCGAGTGAACCACACGACAGGACGCTCGAAGATCCAATGTAAGGATTAAAGTTATCTTTATAAAATGGAAGTGCTTTTATTATATTATACTTCCTGCATTACGGGATAAACATAGTTTAGTATTGTGTTTTGTTAACTAAAGGAACACATTCATCATGAATATTACTCAGTATAAAAGTATACAGTTCTAAGTCTTCCTATGAATATGAATACTGTATATAAAAATATACACTTTTTCAGATAAACTCTGCACACATAATAAACAGTTTTCAATTGCTCAATACAAAAAAGGCTTATTAGTTTTACTGATCCCTATTTCCTTTAGAGATGCTTGTTTATGAGAAGCACATTTCAAGGGGATCGGACAAGGAAAGCATCATTTTATCTCTCTCTGATCCCTTAGACGCATTTCCATGTAAATCCTTTGTCGGTAACAGACTTAGATTAAAGCTCAGTATTTTACTACTGGCAAAGGAAAAACTGAGTTGGTTATTATGGTTTAACATTTAATAAAACTTATCTCTATATAACCATACAACTATTTTTAGTTCATTGTATAATCTCAGATTTTTCCCTGGAATCTATTTTGAGATTTTGAGCTTTTTTAACTTTATAAAACACTATATATAACCGTAACTAAATGATATTACTTCAAAAATTGGCAATGTTTCATCCAATTACAGCAATGTTGTTTAACGTCTCATATGATTAACCCATAACAGATTTAAGAATGATGTAATGAAATTAATGCATAAAAATACTGTTCAAAAAGATTAATAGTGAGTTCCTATGAAATTAAATTGAAGGTTTATAAATGTAAACTATACCTTACAGATTCTCGTACTGAGTACAAACGGATGGACACAACATGAAGCATACAATAGCAGGATGTTATTTATTGCCATTAGGCACAACTGCTGCAATAACTCACATTAGCTTTATGTTGCTCTGTTTTTGTAAAGGCCATTATAATCAAGTTTATTGCGGACAGATGTAGACGAATGTTAATGCCCAGAAATCAAATTAGCCAATTACAGGGGCCGCTACAGCAGCACGTGACTGCATCAATCCAATATTGTGGCTAATGAGAGTTAAGCCAATAATGTACAGCCTATTTCTTATTTACAATTGATATTCCTGTTTATTTTTTTAATTACTAATTAGGCTATTTGTGACAAAATATAAAAATACTATATTTTCAGTTTGTCAGTTTTTGGTAGTCATAACCGAAATAATTAACTCTTTTAGAATTCAGCATTTAGGAAAAAGCTTTTAGATTATTTATTTCACAAAAAAATAATCAGGAAAGAGGTATTGACTAACATATTCTAAGAAAAAAAAGAAAATAAATGCGAGAAAAAATACAAAATTACTAAAATAAATATAATAACATTTGGTTTTTCCTTTTTTTACAAATCTGGAATTTTAATGTAAACATTTTAAGGAGGATTTCAGAGAAAGTTTTAGAGTATTAGGAGAACAGAAGAGCAAAAAGAGGTCTCATGATTGAGAAGAGAAAAGTTTAGAAGTATCAACAGAGAAGTTATATAGTTTAAAGGAAATTGAACTTGTTTCTGAAGCAATATTAAAACAACGTATCATACAGAAATAAAATTGTATTCACAACATGTTTTGTTACTTAAGAATCGATGGAATAAATAGTTATCGTCATAGCTATATCGGAATGTCAAATGCTATACCTATCTCTTTAATAACACACATATAAAACTTTCTCAGAATTTTTAACATGATTCTGTTTTGTGTATCTATAGTAACATGCAAACTGTATTTAAACAATGTAGTCTTCGATTTTCTACATGTTATGTTTCATAAAATCCAAGTGGTTCTAATATTCTGGAAATGTATATTGTGAAATAACCTAAAATGACTCGGCTGGTTAATTTAAAGTTCGCAGTTTCATCTAACGGAAGAGGGGAGTCGGCAAACTTTTGCATGAATAAGAGTTGTATTTGCATAAAGTTACGTTGTAACAGGACATTGCCTTAGTAATCATCCATTCATAAAACACAACTGATATCCTACAATTAACACTTAGAAAATACATTAAATTAATGGAATTATTAGAAAACCTTTTCATCTATTAATACATTTCTGTAGTTGTGTCACTACAGTTTCGTAGGGCTAGTTTTAAGGCTTAGTCCCTTATTATTCTTTGAAAAATTTTAACTAGACAGGATTTGAGGTATTACAAAATATAGCTTTAAAAATAAATAGTGAACTAATACCCAAAGAGATATAAATCTTCAGTTTTTTTTATTAATAATTTATTACCTAAATCCACAGAAACAAAAGTCAATTCAATACTAGATTATTCTTATTTAGTGGCTCAAAACAGATGAGTTAAAAAACTACTGTAAAAAATTTGAAAAAAATCCGGCTCTTGTGATAAATACTAGTTAAATTTAGAAAATAGTCGTGTTTTTTTATAGATTTATAAATATATACTCACAAAATAAGTTGTGGTGATTGGTGTTTTGACTTAATATTTAATAAAGTTTTAAAATATTTTTATTTGTGTTAGTAAAAGGAACTGATACAGTTACATTTACTCGGAATAAAAAATTTCGGTATTTACCTTCAATATCACTTTTAATACGTTTAAAACGTAAATATTTCACTTAAAAGCCATGGAATTACTCCATTTCCTTGAACCGTCTCCTAAAGCTGATTTAAAATTATATCTAATTGATGGACAATTAATTCTTTGCATTGGTTGGATTTTCGTAAGGATTTTTAACATTATAGTTTAAATTGGGAAACTATTTTTCGAAAGACTGCAGACATTTATTCATAGCCGATTCAAAATGTTTTTTTAAAGCAAAAACAAATCAGTAAAAATATCAATGGTAAAGTAGAATAAAGTTTTTTCAACTTATTTAATTATACCTTAGTAGTTGTGGCCTAATAATTCAGTTTCTCTTTACGCATACATTCAATAGTAAAACTTCACATAACGTAACTATAGTTGGAAGAGAGGATTAAATCGATATTTAAAAGGGTTAAATTGTTCAACTGGTGAGACAATGAAAACTCATCTTCACCTACATTGAACATGATTTTGTAGCATATATAAATATATGTATAAATAAATACATATCCAAATAGCAATTCATGATTTTTAAGCCCACTAAACTAGATACTAGTAATTATTATTCACTTAATTTATCTAAGGTATTACACAGATTTAAGTTTTAGTTTGCTAATAGAAATACCCTTTACATTTTCTTTATAAGACAACGTTTATAATAGTTAGTATTGTTACATAGGATAATCTTATTATGTTTCAAACAATATATCTCTGCAATACTAATGGGCCTTACACTGTTGCCTTCTTAGACTTACAATTTACTGCTTAGCCGTTCACACCCATTTTCGTGAAAGCCTGTGTCATAAAAGCCAATTGTAGTCCATTTACGGAACAACCTTACGTTTAGGTTTTCTTTCTTTTCATTTTACGATCATTATATCACTATTTATGTAGCAAATGGCGTACTTTACTTCTTTTTAAATGGTTGATTTAAATTCTTACGGCTACATAATTGTTTATATGCTATATTTGAGAAAATAAAGAGCAAATACATTATGGTATACTTTAAAAATAAAAAAGTATAGTGAAAACTTTTTCCTATAATACTCCTGTAATTTATTTTTATGAAAGTAATATGGGTAAAATCACGTGATCACTATTAAACCCCTCTAGCGTGTCTTCAGTCACATTCTTTAGTTAAAGAGCAAAAGTTATACAATAGCACAAAATACAGAAATTTATATTATTATCGTATTTTTTAATTAAAACAATGTCATTTAATTTTTCGTTATTAATAAGAATATTATTGTAAACCTAATGACTTACACCTTGAGCCAGGCAGAGGACGCCTGTCAAATGGTTCTAACGTCACTTACAAAGACACATGACACTAACTACTATTTGGCGTGCAAAAAGTTGTTTATACAAAGAAATCCTCTCATTGGTTAAACAATTCAAAATTTTGTAAAAAGTAAAACTATCTTAACTCCAAAAATTATAAATACTACGCCAGTTTAGTTTGAAATATCTCTGTGCTATTTCACAGAAAGAACTATTCCTATGCCGTATTTGAAATAATACATAGGATGTAATTAAATTGTTTGTTAATTTTTTATATTTTGCATTTTTATACAGTTTATTAATAGTTCATAAAATGTTGTTAGTGATTTCACAAGTGGCAAAACAAAGACAATGTCTATAGTTATACAAATTTGTTTATAGTACAAATATTTATGAAGTGTATAATTGATTAGTGATTAAATGATTAATGATGATAGACATATTAATGATCTACTTCCAGGACGGAGGCACATTCCATACACAGAGTAAGGAAAGTTCAAATCAATACACAAGTTGTTAAACTAGTTGTCAATTCACTAACATCGTAACAGCGTTCTCGACTTCCATTCTATCCGAGGAAAAAGAGCGTTTAGAAATAATCAAGAAGGAACGTTACTTCAACATAGATTACAGCATCAGAGTATTCAAAACTTGGCAGCGTGTGATAAGGAAGCCTTATTGTTGTTAAATAGTAATAGTTTCGTAGATTTTTTTTTCAACATCAGTCAATCAATATAAAATTCCGCCTTTTTTACCCGCTGCTGTATGTGTATTACTGATCCTACAGCTTTGGATTTTAAATTTGTTTACTAAGGATTGTTCTCTACATTAAGATAGTAATAATTCTTGGAAAGCTCAATAATGCAATATTCTACGTGATTTTACTTCTTTCTAACTGTGAAAGCGTTAATGTAAGGTTTACTTTTATTTTTAGTTCTCAATATTTTTTTTTTTATAATAAAAATGTTTTAAGAATGAATAATTTATAGACATTTTTACTCATAAATTAAAATGAAGTAAAATTCTCTAGTACATACATCTGTATAGTATAAAAACGAGATTGTGACTTACTCGATAAGCAACTGTTAAACCAACCAAACTTTACGTTTCTTTCTGAAAAAGTTCAGATTCACACTAATATTAATTTTATTACCCCAATTTATGGGAATGTCATGGTATACTTTCTGAAACTTGGCACAATACATCCAATACTTTAAGTTTTATTTTGAGCTCTAAATATAACTCTCTATGACATAGTAATAGCAATATTTCAGAATTAACTATCCGGAATGGAACGGTTTAACGTTTAGGTTACATTTAGCTGTTATGTATGACTTCAGAATACTCCTATTTGAAATTGTTTGATAAAAATAGTAAAACTTCCATGCTGAGTTACTTCTTTTCGATTTCTTGGTTTTCACTTTATACAAATTCACATATATTAGCTATTAAATTTTTTTAATGTACTTCATATTGTTTAAACCTTGGTGTGAATGCACCACGAACCGTCTTTTTTATAATTATGATCATTATTAACGAAAGAAATTCACACGTTTATTGTGTTTTTTGATAATTCTTAACGAAAAAAATCACATGTTTATTTTTATAATTATGATAATTCTTAACGAAAAAATCGCATGTTTATGGTTATTTTTATAATTCTGATCATTTCTTAACGACAAAAATCCACATGTTTATTGTCTGTTTTTATAATTCTGATACTTTTTAACGAAAAAGTCGCATGTTTATTGTTATTTTTATACATATAATTACAGTGCCGTAGATCTTTCTGACACGCAACAGTCGAGGACAGTTCCAGGATAAGTGACAGTTACGATGAAGTTGATCCAAGCCATTGGGTGAGCTCTAACTGCTTATCTTTATAGCGGTTATCAGGCTGTAAGGGAACATTCAACAGCAAGTTGAGCTACTGCAGTTATTCCACTCGTATACAAACGGATGTTTAAGTAGGCATAATTTCAAATTACTTATACTTTTGAAGTTCAACTTGCTATTAAGTCGTACTTCACTGATATCAAAATATATTTAATTTTTCATTCATGTTAGATTTATTTCTACATAAATAATTCATTTAAACCTAGTAATGTTACAATTAATTACTTTTTATTGTTTGTATATATATAAAAATGGTATAATTCACTATTTTGTTATATAATTTTTGATATTCTTTTAATAATTAAATATGGAAGTCAATTATAAAACCACCAACTTTTAAACATTTTACACAACATTTATATTGTAAATAATATATTTAACGTATTATAACGACGTTTCCATATATTTATTGTTAAATTTAATGAATGAATATATACTCACACGTACAAGAGTATGTCAGCCATATTTAACGAACAGGTGTTGAAAAGATTGTGTACTCTACGTATACTGTGTCATTTAGTGACAAGTGTATTTTTCAGTTTGCAAAGGCATTGAAGTGTTGTTTTAATGAACACAACTTTTAAAGAGTGAACTGAACATGTCCAGATGAAAGTGAAGTCATTTGATGCGCAAAGCGTCCTGCTACGCTCCTCCAATTATATGTAAACGCGTAATGGTTTCTGAAATTGACAAAAATTAAATACTGTAAGTGAAGATCAAATATATTATAAACTATTTAAATCATTTTTCAATTCCATTAAAAACTTGAAGAGTCACAATAAAGAATCTATTCATCTCTTCAACTCGTGTTTACTCACAGCATAAGCTACATATCGCAACTTTTTTAATTTTAGCATTGCAAACCATCCATACCAAATGTCAACATCGTCCATGTGTACGTTTGATAAAAATATGAAACGTCTTTTCTTAGCAAGTCAGATTTGCTAGAGAATTGCGCGTATTTCTCTATCTCAATTAGTTCAGTTCAGGTGGGAGTTCCATAGGGGCCTGTACTTGAACTTTTGCTCGTAACGAGTAAATAATTAGTTAGCCAATACCGTTAGTCAGTAGCGTTCAGATAAGACGGTTCAGTACGCCAAGTTTAAAAAAAGCCAACTACTAATACATTATTATAACCCAAAGCTACATAATTTTAAAAGAAATAATATCAATGTTACTAAGTGCAACAAATATCTGTATTAGGACATAAACGGGTAAATAGGCTTTTACTTAAAACTGTATTTATCAACGAAAAAAATTAGATGCACAGCCTAATACATTTATACTAACGTTTGTGATAAACTAGGATATATCTTGTTAGTTTACGTCTGATTAGTACACGAGTGACTCTGAAATTTTATCAGTAATGTTGTATTCCGTAGTTTAGTTTTAATGATTAGTGTTTTGTATAGTTTTTGTATTAAGTGCATGTCTTTAGTGTTAGTGAAGTTGACAACAACATGTAGGTTGTGATTCCTGACTTAGGCGTGCCAAAACGCTTTAGTAAGATTTGTTTATTTTAACCTAGTTTGTAATTATGTATTAGGTTAGTTCTTTACCTGAAGAAGAGATCAGATTGCAGATCTCGAAACGTAGTGTTACTGTTTTCTTGTTTCACTGAACGATGGCAAATGTCCGGAAAAATCCTGTTTCCTTCACAATCCTTTCATCGTCAAAAATAACCTTTAAACAAAGAATCATAGTCTTGCAAATTTACAATTAATTGTGTATCTTCATAAGTTATACAAATATAGTTTGTTAATGTTTATGTATTGATAATTGAATGAAGTATTTAAATACATGTGCTCTATACCGACAATCCTGTAAAACCACCCCTATACGTGGAACAAGTCATAATTAAACCGTAATGAACGTTTAATTAAAGAATTATTATTTAATAAAGGGAAAAGTATGTGTCGTAAAATAATTACATGATAATCTGTAAAATATTATACATGTACCTAACATAACGTTACTGCAGGTTAGTATTGTACACATGAACCACAACTAAGCTAATAGTTCTAGCTACAATATCACTGTGTTACGTCAGCAACAAAAGGTGCAGATGTATTCAAGCCGAGTTCTATGAACAAAACTATATTAGAGTGTTCAAGCGGGTAAGCCAGTTAACGAGCTAACTTTGCCACTGCCTTCAAACGATCTTACTTTATCATACTCGTAAGTTCATCTTAACACTAGCAGTGATCCGCAGCAGCACATTAAATCCTCTACATTATGTGTTCATGAATGTGTCACTGAGACACTTCTGATTTAATACTTATTACAATATGTTTACTAATGCACAAGATCACTAATTAGAGTTTTATTTACTCATTTTCTACAAAAAGAATATTTGGTAATATCAACAGTAAGGTATCGACTGATAGCATATACTCGAGAATAATTTCAGGGATTGCCCTCGTCCCATCTAGTACAGAGTATAAAAATTAAAGCAAATTAATCTATAAAACTGTAAAATTTAAATGAGCAAGTGTATAATACACTACGTTTTATACTAAAGAAAGGTTTGCCTCGAAAGCCAACATAGAAGAAAACAAAGTTGAACAGAAAGGGTTGCAGTGCATTCTGTAATCACATTCCGAGGATGGTAGTCAAGGATAACACAATCAAAGTCAGTGCAGTCTACAGAACAGCCCCTCAACTGGCAAGGCTCTGTATCCTGAACGAAGGATACTAGCGAGCGAGTATTGCGACCGCCAAGGACCACTCCGGCCTTTACGACCTGTCTCATGTTTGCTTTTTTACAAATACGGTATTTGAACCTACCAACTTAAAAGGATATGAGATTACCTGATGTTTATAGGACAGCACGATACTGAAGGACTGGGACTGGGACTGATAAGGCCAGTTATCTGATCAAGTGATAAGTTTCGAAAAAGAAATGAGATATTGAATTACCAAGCTGTTCACTATTCACATTCTTTTACAACGTTAGTTTAAAATGAGTGGCACTTGATGGTACCACAAGAAATATTGGAGTATCCCCCAAATACCTCCATTTTTAAAAAGATTCGAAGTTGCTAAAGTAATTTTTGTATCATTTCAATTGATGATGATTTAGATAATTGTTTAAAGTAGCTAAAATGTATGAGGACAATTCCAAACTTTTGTCTCACTCTGTATAAACCTAAGTATTAAATATACAAATTCATTGTTTCACTCATAAATAGTGATATGAAATACAGTAATTAAATGCCGATTGTATCGTGTTCGTCGGTACAGTAGTTACTTATCTGCAAGAACAGTTTATCGTGTTGAACAGTGGACATGTCCTGACCTGCCTGGGGCTAGACGTTGCTCGACACAGAGAAACAGCTTTACTCCGACTTTGGTTACAGTTGGATTAACTGCAGGGAACTGGTTTTTATACTTTTTTATTTAAACGATTTATTTTTATACAATCACTTTCTGACCAAAAAAGCCAAAATAATCATCTACGAAAAGAAAAATTACATGATGGAAATCATGAGCCACAGCCTTTCCCTTAATCTTTATTTTACAAACTACTGACCGGGTATTCTAAAAAAATTTAATTATTTTGTCGATTTAATGTTGTAAGCTCCAACGCAATGCATTTTATTTAGAAACATGTGGCTTCCTTAAATCTTAGCAGATTTTGTTATATAAAAATAATAGTGAAATCTGTTTTAGTTCATTAATATTTACACCAATATTGGTCTTACTCGAGTCACGAATATAACATTAAAGCTACAATAATGATATCTTACATTGCGAAATGATCAATGAGCGTACGATACAATTTACTTCCAATTGGCATACATTTACTAATATTATATATTATATTATAATTTATCAATTAAAGATTTGTTTAATTGTGGCGCGTTTTTGTAATATTACTGAAACATACGTATCGTTTTACAGCTCTTCAGCTGTATGTCACTATTGCAAGATGTAAGAACTTTTCACTAAAAATTTTTTATTATTTCACAAATTTTAAGCTTAAAAAATCTCATATACTCATTTATGTAATAATAATTTTTTACCTTTTGGGTCACACAGTGGGCACCTCATCATACAAACCCTTTCTGGATAAATGCAATGTTATACTTTAATGCTAGGTTATCTACAAACCCAACTTCGTATGTTACGTGGGAATTTGGCAATGCTGCCAACTCGATCACGAATCGGTGATGTACAGACCAAATACTTTCTACGTAGACTAATATTTGTGTATTCACAGCACGAAACCACTTTCCATGCCACAATCACCAAAGACAAAACGTCAACGACATCGTCTCTCATTTAAAGACGTGAATTAATTCAGAAACTAATTACCATTAAACGACCAACACACGGATGTTACAGTAACATTTTCTCTTGGCGTATGACGTGAACTCAAAATTTTCGTAAAGGATTTTAAACTTGTGGATTCCAAGTTTTATAGCCTTGCAAGTCCAGGAGTGTTTCCATAAACAAAGTTTAAAAAAGGTTTAGCGTGTTGACTTAATAACAGCGTCAAATTGTATATATCCAAACTTTGTTGCAGTTCGCAAAAGAGTTGATAACACGTCATCTACAGTTACTACTGTAATGGCTCTACTAGAACAGCTGTTTGTAACATTACACTCTACACTGTGGTCTTGACATTAGTTTAGTCGTGCAGATAACTCAATAACATACTGCAATAAGTTCTCAACTACAAGTACTGTATTGCATTTTTAAATTATAAGTATTTTTGCCTGTTTTTGTTTTATGCTGACGGTTATCTGACAATCTTCACGTTTGATATAAAAACTATTGTATACTTACCTTTAGGTTACCTAACAAATTATCATACTTGTATCTAATTAGCTCTCTACTACGTAAAGATTAGGGCCAATATTACATAGGGCTGTCTTATTTTTATTATTTTGTCATATTTAAGGAAGAACAGTATATCTCTCTTCCGCACTTTATTAACCTACTAGAGACACCTTTATCATTAGTTGAGAGTGAGAAAAACCGGTTTGTACGAAACGGATGCACAGTTTAATATGGAATAAATTTATATAATAAACGGCCATTATCTTTCTGTAAGGCAAGACGGCTTAGTTTTGCTGTCTACCATGTTAATTTAAAGATTTATATATTTTTAATGTTTTATATTTTTACATTTGTAAATCTTCTCGATTAGAGACATTACGCAAATAAAGATATGTGTTGTAAAATACAGATATTTTACATGTTTGAGGCAAATAGAGAACTACCCCCAATTTAGTGACAAGACAAAATTTACTCAATATTAAATTGTCTGTTACAGTTTCCTTGAATAATTGAAATTTATAAAAAGGTCTTATTAATACGATCAAGTAATACGTGTACTTATAATGTATTTATTTATACTTTTCAAAAGTTGTACGCCTATGCGTTCAAGTAAACTAAATAGACTAAATTTGAATTCATTAATATTAATGCAAATAATCAACAGTTGTAACGAAATATTTAGACCGAAAATCCATATAAAAGGGATATTAATAGGTATTAATTACCGTATGATTTATAGGGTAATTTCTTTACAATAATTTAATGAACATCTTCCTTATTTTAAAATTATTCCATCCGAATTTATGAGGTAAGGTGTTTACACGTTAAACTTCTTTATTGTTTTAAGTATAATTGAAAATTATTATAGAAGTTAAAAGTACTCAGATACATAAATATTGAAAATGATATGGAAAAAGAAGAATGTTTATTTCTAAAGATCAATGATTTTGATTTTTTGACTTTTTTAAAACCTTCCAAGGGTTAATTATACAAACTGGTGGTAACCACGTTTAGTGAACTAGTCACTAATATTTCACAGTTAAGCTCTCGTGTTAAAACTGATTTACTATGGAGTGTCAGGCAGCGACCATATATCCTGTCAGTTCAGTTTAAACAATTGCTGGATAATTTCAGATAGTGTTTACTCTGATCAATAAAACACTACGAAAACCTTCTCACTCAATATTACCTATTACTAATACCTGGAGGTGAAAATAGTATTGCTGATTACACTATGAGAGAAAAACTTATGGGTCGTTTGGATTCTGACTGGTAGGTTGAAATATTGGGTATGATGTAGCAATGGACAAAATGCAACCTCTATTAAATTGCCAATTAGGCGTATAGAAGACAAAGCTGAGAGAGAAATTCTCGGTCGACCATTCCTGTGAAGTTTAATCACCATTTTCCTCCCTTCTTCGAGGTACCCCACAAATTCATCATTTCAATTCATTAGATTAAAACAATTAAGGGTTGTATTCTAATATATTTAAAATTTTTCAGTTAAAATAGTGACCATTATTGAAGGTTCAAATATGTTACTAATATTTTATTTATTATTTTCTAAACATATGGCAACAGCGAAAGTACTTTTGCTTACATATATGACTTTCGGTGTTTAGGCCGTACTAAAATAACTTAACATCAAATCTGATCTCATCTGTTTTACTCTCTGTGGACATACTGAAATTAACTTTAAAAGATCTCGTAATAAAGCAGGATTTGGAAAATGAAACATTTCTGTGCAGCAGTATTTGTTTCTCTACTATCAGATATAACTCTTTTAGGGTCGATATCCACTCAGCCCTTCTAGGGTCCAATATCAACTTCAACAACCTTATCGAGAACTGATTTTCTTCAATGGACACAGGCCAATAATGTCCAACACTCTTAAGAACCGCGGGAAATATTTTAGAAAAATACATTTAGATGACTAACAGAAATATTCTGAGAATAACTTTAAAGTTGAATTTTTATCTTCTGTAACGCGACTCATTGATAAATGTCAGGGAAACTAACGCCCACCGCACTGTGTCGGACTTCTAATCCAATTAAGCATGCAATTCTCTTCGTCCATATTCCATACTTTATCCATGTTGAATTGAAGATAGGCATATGTATGGGCAATATCAGACAGTTTTCAGTTTATTATTGTCTATTAAGGATTAATGTGATGATGTCTTTCATACTGACACTTGGCAACCATAATCACTGTGTGACATGGAGTAATTGAAAGTGCCATAAGTGTGAAAATAATTGATAACGCTGTCAAAAAATACTATCGATTCAGCGTCTTGAGGTTATGAATAGTACAATAATTCATTACATTTGTTAATGTATTGTTTAATTTAGTTTAATCATCGAAAGCTTGTAAAAATATTTAACTTACCCAACATACAAGTTTATGAACTTTTAAGAATTTATAAATTGAAAATGTCATCACAAGAACATCTGCTAACTAATCGATAGTCCTAATTTTATTTAAAAATGGTTCAATAACAAACTTGAGTTTAAACAAACTAAAATGTTCAAATTAAATTTATGTTCTCACAAAACTAATTACATGCTCTACTATATGCATTTTTATCCAATTGATTCTAAATTTTATCACCTTTTGCTCAGATGTTATAATAAAATAGTTTTATTTTATCTTCTATGGAGGATTTAATGTCCCTTTTAGAGAGGCACTTTATATGAACGAGAAAGTAATTTGTTTTACCTCAGTAAAGTTGTAATTAAACCACCAAAGTTTGTGGTCCTTGTTGGTTTGCAGGCGGTCAACAAAATGTCAGGAGTTTATTACTTTGAAGAGCCTGAGTGCACCACGTGGCCAGCACAGGTAGGTTAGAATATTTGTCACTGATTTATGGGCATACTAAATATGGCGATAATGGTACATTGATTCTCAGTTTAATATGGTTAGTGACGTCATTCATTCACAATTCTTCGTGTATGATTTAAATACTAGCTAAACAACACTAATTCTCCAACTTCCCAATGTCTCAGGAAGGTGAAATTCACACACGTGCCTTATGACGTAAATAGAAACACAAATGCCATGTCATGAATATTAACCAAGCATTGGGGGTTTAAATGGGATGCAACCCCTATAAGAAGTATATTTTGGTTTTTAAACTTCCAATGGCCAACAATTATGAGATTTTAAATACATGTACCATTTAATTAAGGTAGTCCACCTATAGGGACTGAAATAAGATTGCAGCCGCCAGAAGAACTATATTTTGTTTTTTCATCTTCTACAGTCACAGAACGATAAAGTTTTGTACATTTTGTTACTAAGCTATACTAAAATTACCGGCATTAACCTACATGGACACTGCCTTCCTAAAATATAGTACCTTCATGTAGTTACTCGTAACTAATATTTTTAAGTTGTAACAGAATTTAATAATAACAAGTTTTAGTATGCGATGAGTACAATAATTAATTAAATTTGTTAATGTATTGTTTAGTTTAGTTTAATCATCGAAATCTTGTAAAACTATTTAACTTACCCAACATACAAATTTATGAACTTTTAAGAATTTATATCTCGAGAGTGGGAGAGATTTACAATATTTAAAATAAATATTGAACTTTTCAACTTACATACTAATAACGTACGGATATTGTAAGAAGTGTAATACATAGAAGTAATAGAAATTCTAATGAATTAAAGTAATTAGATGTGAAAGCTAAATTGATTAAAGACAACATGTTAACGTTTACGGTTTGATGTTATTTATTCAGAGACAATCAGTATTGCAGTATAAAATATTCCTATTAATAATGTATTTATTGTAAATTATGAATGTATTGAATTGGCAGATGATATCTATGGGGAACCAGCAGTGATTTCCAGTATAATAACCTTGAAAGGCAATTTCCGTCTACAGATAACTCGCCGACCTACGTAGTGGATAAAGCTCATTAGCTCGTCATCAAAGTGACAGCTCGGACAGCTGACGGGTGTGTTGGGACAAAGTTGTCTCTACACAAGTACACAGTACACGGTATAATCGTGTTGACTAACACGTGTTCCATTGGTAAACACTCCTAAATCGCTTCATGTATCTGAATTGTGTAGCCAAAATATAAAAACCGATTTCGATTGCACTTATTAACCACAGTCAGTATTAATTAAACATATTCAGAATTTAATTTCTGTGAAAGGAACTGTAATATTAGTTATGCCAAAAACATCGTTTCCTGTTCAAATGTAACCTTAAGTGGGTACTTAAGGTATCCAGTCTTCAAACATGAAAAAGTTTACAAGCAGATCCATTTTTGGACAACCTAAACACGGACATTACAATTGTAATTTAATGTTTGGTGTTGAAGCCACGAATAAAGCTCATTTAGTAAAATCACTAATCGATCATTATTTATATCTTTAAAAAATACGATGATCTTGAGCTTCGTAATTTGATTACAGCTTCACAAAATAATTATGCTGGAAACTTACCTAGCTAATTATATGTATACCACAGAGTATATACTCTGGCTAGAGGATCTTTGACCTCAAAATACTATACAGTCTCTTGCAACCAAATGGTATATTGGTGTACAAAGACCAATTTTATTATTTCAAGGTGTTTAAATAATTTTATAAGAGATATTATCATCATATACTCATAATATATTAAGAAATTATTCTAAAAGTATGTGTGACATATTAATGTAATTAAATGATTATTTAATACAGGTTAGATTAAATTTTTTAATTCCTATTTCATTAGAGTATCGTCGTATTTTTATTATATTTTTATTTTATTTAATGTTTTTCATATTTGCTATAATTAACTTAAATTAAAAATAATTGGAAAAACTAATTAATAACACATTACGATTATTGACGGTAGATAGATAATAGTGCACATGCGCGAGCGAGGCGCCTCGGTTGGTGAGGGTCCGTAATCCTGTAGGGACCGCTGTTCTCAATAAACCAACACAGTAAAACACGAAACGCTAAGTAGACCAGTTTGTGGATGCGAGACAGAGATCGCTTAAATACATCATTTCCAGTTTCGTGTTCAATATTTCAAACAAATCTATGGCCCAATAAACCTTTGAGTATAAGAACAACTAAAGACATGAATCTATAAGAGAAAATTACGTACGATGAGATGGTAAAGTAGTTTAAATACACCTCACTAGATTACGTCATAGTTCACACCTTCATTAGATTAATGTAAAGTTCGACTAGAAGCGCTGTTGTGTTATGCCGATACAACTGGACTATAACGACTGAGCCGGCCATATATTATTGGTAACTGACCAACTTTGTTGCTGATCGCACAATTTAACACAGCAATTCCTGCCACTCTCGTTATGCCCTTTGTTCGCTCCTGTTGTGAGTCATTATCAACGAGGTAAAATGTACGGACAACAGATCCTGTTTTAACAGACTGATATAATTACCAGCTTTAAGTGCTTTTGTTAAGTCTGTACAGAAATTTCTTTTAAACAGAGATTGATCGTCATTTGTTTCAATTTTGGTGCGAGTCGAATTCGAGAGGTATTTTTACCAAACTATAATATCGGATTTCAATATAGACTTCACAAACTTTTAATCAAACATCAGGCACGGAATTAAAACTGATATCAACGTCAGGCATACAGAGATAAAAAATTCTGCCTAAAATGCGAAGTTAAGTCTCTTAATTCGTTACTAGAGTATTTTATAAAAACTACTTATGTATTTTATAAGTTTTTGAAAGTATCAAGGTTTAATAGCCAATATGACAAAAATATATTTAATTTAATCCCTTTGCTACCCGTCTCTTTCCACAAGTAGTGTATTTGAAGATCGACATCTTTGTCATGTCACAAGATCTCGTTTGTTCAGTTTTACATTAATATATAGTTACAAACCTTCCAGTTAATCTTCTTTACAATAATATGACTATTTATGTTTTAAAAGATTTTAAATTGCTTATGTACTCAACGATGAGAGATATAAGTAAGCACATTTTAATTTTAATCTAATTAATTAGTGTGGATTGAACTGTTACAAAATGTTAAATGAATGAGGAGTTACATAAATACCAACCCAAATATGTCAATTCTTTCTACTGTTTTAAACCGCAATAACAAAAATATAATTTATGTACAAATATATTTTATTTATTTTTATTTACATTATATTATAACCACTCAATTGTATAACTGCATTGGTTTCTTATTTATATTTTATTTAATACACATAATGCAATGAATTTGTTCTTCAAGATAAATAGCGATGTTCACTATGTAGCAATTACTTCTCCTGTACTACAGCATAGTAGTGCTCCACATTAAGTGTTAAATAATGCAGGTTGTGTTTTAGCGAAGTGTGATATATGCCGCCATTAAGAGTCCAGTGTTTCGCTTTAACTTGATTTACTGATCAACTTCTTGCGGGTATACGTTGTTAATACTCTCAGAGGTCAACATAAGTCAAACTTACTCACTTGTAAATAATGCAATGAATTGTATGAATAACCAACACAGACCTTGCAGTCGAAAACCTTTACGGGACAAACAAAGAATGTTATTAAACTTTCTTCCGATATTAACCAGTATTCCCATATTGCTACTATACTTAAATTACAGTAGAAAATTAAACTGTTAGGTTTAATGTACAACTTTGTTCCTACGGATGTTATATAAATTTATAATTATAAATATAATTATAAATGTATTTGTAGTACATATTGCAACAAGCTATTGTTGTACTCCCGTAACAGTAAAAAATCTCATTAGCCTACTTCGTTCTTTAATATCAGGTAATAACATTTTGGAAGTAAATTGATTGTACAACTGATTTTAGAGAAGTTTTATAAGTAAAAAAAGCTTTTAACACTTGTAAAAGATCTTTTTGATTAAGGCTTTACTCTTTAATATAAACTTGTATATACATTTAGGGACATCTATGAAGCTAAATGGATTTTTCGATGCAATAAAGATCATGTAAAGATTACATGAAAAGTGGTGACTTTAAAAATTACTGTACGTAAGTGTGCAGGCCATTATAGCCGCCACGCCGCCACCGACCCAAATATATATATATATATATATATATATATATATATATATATATATGTAGATAATTTCAATAAACCTTGAATCACATAAAGTACTTGCTCCGCCGGGACTCGAACCCGGATCTCTCTTTTGCTGGGTGAATTTCATTCTAGATTCTTATATCAAACGGTCCTATGGCCACGTTTAAAGAAATTATAACTTGATATTTTTTATGTAGTTATGTATAAAACCAATAAAAATGTAAATTTTTACTATAGGAGATTTATTTAGCTTTGACATATACACATGAAATAAATTATAAAAAGTGTGCTTTTCATATTAACCTAGTTGTTGATAAGTGTTTTAAAGGCTGGTGCCTAGAACAACTCATTCTTAAAAGTCTCCCTGGATAGCCATTAACCTGCCATTAGAACTTCCTTTATAGCTTGTTTACTTACCGACATCGAGAAACTGGTGATATCGTTTTCAAATGTTAGGTGATTTATTTTTACAGCGTTATTCCTGATAGTTCTAGATATCGAACTCATTTACTGACTGAGCGTTAGCAAAGCGTAGTTCTATATATTTTCTGTCAGCACAATATCTCAAAAACGAACTGACCTATAGACTGGAAGAGATGCATAAAGCTTCGCACAATATAGGCAACATTGGACTCGAAGACGGTGAATATTTCATTATGGGATTTGTCTGAGCGTTAGTGAACACTTTTAAATTAATGTCATGGATAATCATTGCCACAACAAGAGACAGTATTAGTAAATAAAAAAATTATTTAAACCAACACAGCACTTGTATATGATATTTTATAACACGTGCCCTTATTAATTACATGTTGATTACACTTTTATTAGTTAATAACAGCTATGAAATCCACCTTAATGAATAGAAATGTGAATATATTACATAGAAAAGGATAAAGATGTCATATGTAGACTACAAATAATCCATACACATTTATTTGAAAACTAAAAACATTCTAACAATCAAAGAAACATCTGCAAATAAAATTCGTACCACTACGTTAGTAAGTTCTAGGACATCAACATAAGGCCGGAAGCGGCTGAATTTACCACCCCGCTCCTGACTATCACCTTCTTGTTATTGTCTCAGATTACGCGCCGCCTTACTAAATTGCAATCCAGACAGATTTTCTCGATAGTGTTTCATTTTTACTTGCGTGTGCGCACTGTGTTATTTGCGCTCTTTATTTCAGTGCAGTGACATCGCTTGGGTATATTTTTTCTGGAATTTTTGGTGCACCAGTCAGGTTTGATAAAATTGTTTGAGTTGCCGTCCATCGCCGCACTTTTTAGATTTCACGTGCACATTTATGTACTAATATTTCCAACTAAGGCAGAGGATGGATTCCAATACTCGAAACGTAGGGTTATATATTTTGTATCATATGATGATGGTAATTTCCAAATTTCTACTATCCTTTAAATGTAATAAATAAACAGTATAAAATATTTCAAGAAGATGCATAGTTTTGTTTATTATTTTATACATGATCTAATAGAGCATCACAGTTTTCATGTAAAAGACAATAACAGAAAATTACTGTTTATTTTCCAAACATATATTTCATGTCAGTTAATTTTAACATAGGACTGACATTGTCTCCTAGAGCATCACAGTTTTCATGTAAAAACAATAACAGAAAATCGCTGTTTATTTTCCAAACATGTATTTCATGTCAGTTAATTTTAACATAGGACAATGTCAACATACAATTTAATTATTTACTGTGCAAACAAATCGTTTTGCAGCACTTTACATTTCTCTGTTTATATTTTATTAATGTAAATATTGTTGTGCTTTAATATTATTTTAAGAGGATTTGCAGTATCTATGGTTTTTGCTGTGTCTAATTTATGCACAAAACATAATAAAATTATTAATTTATTTCTTTTTAACACTTAATGTTATTTCAATGTTGTATGCTATCTGAACAAATGTAAAATATGTGTGGAATAAGATATTTCTGTTTTAGATTAATGTTATGTTAACATAAGCTGAAATAACACCTTTAGACCAAAGTTTATAAAATCGTACTATTTTATAGTATCCCCATTGTTTGGATTATACAACCACAAAAATCATATTGGAATTCATGACACCCCACACTTGAGGGAATTAACATACATATATAACAAAAAACTCGTATAGCTTTACAATTCGATTGATATCGAACAGTATTAGATCAGTTAAAATTTTATTTTTAGGATTTCAAAAGGTACAGAAAATGAAATATACTTTTACAGTGGGAGCTCTAGTATACCACAAAAAGTTACTTTTGTTTCAAAACTTTGATCAAATTAATAATTCTACATAGTAATATTAACACAAAATAAAATCTAGTCACTTGTTACATCGCCTATTGTTATTTTCAAAGTGGGTTTGAAGCAATTTTATACACGCTAAAATACAATAGAAATATATGTTATGTTCAAACTGTGTACGTAGCATTAGCATAGTTTGACGACACAAATCTTTATAAAGCGGATTGATCGTCAAGTTGCGGCATTGCCAGCGGCTAGTCAATCAAGTCTTGATAACTTTTACTTGTTTGATTTGACAACAGATGATTTAATGAAGTTTATAGTCGTATTTTTACTCACGCATTATTAAAATTTATGATATGTCTTTGTTTAGCTTTATTTTTAATGTTAAAATACATATACACAAGTGATTTTATAAGAAGATAAATAGTCACTTAAAAAAGGGATTTTTCATCTCGTAAAAAATTATAAACAATCACTTAAGTAATAATAACACTACATAGTAATGTAAAAATTCGTAAAGTTATTTCACAGCGTTGTTTATTATATCTATAAATTATATTAGTAAGCAGTATAAATTACAATACTTTACGGTTAAATATATAAATTTCAAATGGGTAACTTCCATGACACTTTTTATATCATCTAAGGTATGTTAGAATAAAAGAAAATTGTACTCATCATATTTTGGAATAGGCAAATTTCTACAGATGTGGAACTAAAGTAAACTGTAAAGTTCAACTACGCTAAAAACTGTTGTTAATGATCCGACTAGCCTTGCTAAATCCTTCTTGTTGTACATCCGTCTGTATGATAACTTTTGATTATTCTAGAAACGGTTCTCACTTGTTTAATAATTGCTTAAGCAATTCTCTAGACATCGATCCCTACATGAGGCCTTGTTAGTGACGTGCAGTGTTATCCGTGGTTAAACCACCCTTATCACCTGTCAAAGGGTCTACCCCCTCTCCCCCGCTCAGTTTCTCTCAAATGTGATAATTTCTGAGGTTAAAATATATATTGAATTAACTTTGTAATTGGTCACTAAAAGGGTGATCTGCAGTTATACAGGTTACTCACTTTAGGTATCTCATAAACGACTAAATTTACACAAATTTAAAATAGAGGACATCACCTACATATTTTAGAAAATTAAAAATAGGGTTATAGATTTAAATATTGCCGCCAATTCCAACATATTGAACTTAACATTTATTTTTGAACACCCAATATTTTCTGTTTTATAACATTATTTAAAGAACCTTCACTAGAAGCTACAGCCTTTTAAAGCTTGTAGAAATTAGATGTTTTAATATGTTTAAGAACAATTGTATGAGAATTGATAGTATAATTGATAAACTGCCAACTTCAGTATATAAATATAATACTAAGAACTTAATACCACCATAGGTGACAACCAAGTCAGCTTGTGTGTGGACGACTTTATATATTTTGAACGATTTCACACAGATCATTAAAACTTTACACATCAATATAATACATGAATGTTATTTACTTATTCATTTAATGTCTATTATTATTCATCGTAACAGGGGGTCAGAAGAACATCTAAAATTACAATATAGACTTAGTAGAAAAATCAAATTATGATATCAATTACGATAACAAAGTGATGTAATGTTCTAATTAGTTAAAATAATGTCAGCAAAGTTAATTTCATTGAACTCACGTATGTAAATTTAAACTCCTTCCATTTCTTATAGATTAAACCATTAAAGTAATCTAAAGGGGAAGTCTTCTAAAATGACCAAAAAATTTACAAATTGAAAGATTTCAATTTCCACCGTTCTAACTATTTTAAAATAATATTATAAAAACTGTAATACGTTTAGTACAAAGTAAAATACGGTTATAAGTAGTTCTGAATTAAACACATATTTTTAATTTGAGTACTGGTTATTTCATGACCCGATACGGTGATCGAGTTACGGTGTTAGTTTTAATTACCCAATCAATTTAAATCTCTTTTAATGAACAGGAAATTGTAACTCTCAATGTGCTGTATTTGCTACACTGGAAGTGTCCGTCTGCAGGAAATTAATAACAGCCTTAAACAATGTCGTGCCGGTGAACGTGGAGTGGCTCTGATATTGCAGGAGTACAATTTGACTGTCTGCTGTAGAAAACTATTAACGAGGTTTAAACAGATCCAATTAAATTTATATCACTCCATACTTTAATTTTTTATATTTAAGATTGATACGTCCGTTAAATATGGTATAACGATAAAAATAATATTAAAATAATTTTAATTGATATTTATCAAAATATTTTGGGACCGTGAAACAGATATTTTACTTTTAAAATCAATAAAATATTTTGTAAAACAGGAATTTTTTTGAATACCCAACTTTATTAGTTTAATTATTAGTGCAGATTAAATATAGATTTGTTTTATTAATGAAATTTTTTATTTATAAATAAATATTTTTATTTTAATGCAACCAAGAACTATTAAATAACATTGACAAATATTATAGCCATAAATTAAAATACTTTTAAAGTTATTGTACTCTTTTCATTGTTCCACAAACGACTTAAAAAGTAAATGACTTTTGTACGAGCACGAATAAAATATCATTCAAAATAGAATTAAAATACTATTGCTTTGCTATTTTATGATACAAAGAATTTATACAACTTTCCTGAGTGTTCTTATAAACAAAAAACTCAATGTTAATACATTTTCAAATATGGCATTGCAAAAGTCGTAAGGGACTAAAGTATTTATAATGCCAGAGACATTACTTTTGGCTTTATTGCGGCAGCCAGGTCTCTTTGTGTATGACAGTTAATGAATTGAATTTAACGATTAGCTCTGATTACATGATCGGTTTTATAACTCGCCGCAGCGATACATTTGCAAAACTAATTATTGAAGTAGATTAATTTCCACTGGGTTTATAACCGACCATTGATCTCCTTTTTACTCAAATAACTAATTTAATTATCCTCATAATGTAAGGATAGAATAGAAAAGAATACTGTATTGTTCATATAAATATTATAATGTTTCGAACATAGTAATAACGTATAATACGTACTATTTCTTTAACTACTATTAAAAAATCTTAAGATTATGTTAGAGTCTGAATAAAATTACAAAAATCAGAAAAGTTGTAAAATTATCCCAGCATAGATTTAAAGGGACGAATGTCTTTATCAGTATTAACTATCAGAGAATCTGTACATAAATCAATTCTTTCAAACGTCTAATCGAATTTTTACATCTAGGAAGGCTCATGTAAATGTATTGCACCAAATAATTCTTATAATCAAATCAAATCAAATCAAATCATAATTTATTTCCCAAAAATATTTACATGCTAGCACATTTACTATCAAATCTACAATTATCTTGTTACTATAATATTTAAATGTGTACTTAAAAAACATTAAACATGAAAATATTACACTCATCAAATTAAAGTGGCCTAGGAAATGAGCCTACATGGGCAGAAAGCCTGTGCGTAGGCTCGAGTTGCTTTCCTGGAGATTGTGGACGAATTGAATCGGGTGATTAATTATCATATAACATCAACACAAAACACACACTCACAACACACACACACACACACACACACACACACACACAAACGCGCGCGCGCGCCAAAAAACCGTATTTACATATTACGGTATTGAAATTTATCAGCGTACATACTACCAATAGTTTAAAGGAAAGATTTACTGAGATGAAAAACAATTAAGGAATGGTGTATTTTCAAGATCAAAAGGTCAACACGCAGAACAACCTAACCTATTACTAGCAGATTTCTTGCCGAAATGTTATGAAATAAAAAATAAATGTATAAAATAGGAAAAAACCATAGAGGCATCGGTGCTGTTGAAGTGGCATTAAGAGGAGGGAGGCAGGGTCAAAAGTCAGGTCCGTCTGTAGTCAGCCGTGATAATTGCCTCGGCCTCTTCTGCGCTGATAGCATAGAGCCATTCATTCGAGCGTTTCTTGCATGTATATATCGACGGTGAGTTGAATATTTGGTTGTCAGGAAAGTATTTACAGATATTTCTATACAGAATATGGGATATATAAAGAGAATTTGTAGATGAGAAGGATTTACTGATTTGCATTGATGAGACACCAATATTCCGTGAGTATCGTGTGTTATGAGAATGCGAAGTTGTAGAGAAAATTGTATAAAAATGTTTATAAATATGAACGAGGAGTGTTTTAATGAATATTTTTCGAATTGATAGAATGGCAGTTTCTTGATATAAAGTGTCAGTAGGATATCTCCTAGATTTTTTGAAACCGGCTTTTAAGATTGCCTTCTGAACCACTTGCAGAGGTTGCAAAAGAGTTTTATACGCTCCACCCCAGGCTATTATTCCAAACGAGAACAACGATTGGGCATAGGCGAAATAAGCAAGTTTAATTTCTTTTTCATTTAAAATTTCACTTAATTGTTTAAACGCAAATATATATATTTCCTTGCTCTCTTTTTTACATATTCAACATGTACAGACCATTTTAAGCGCTTATCAAAGAATACACCCAAATATTTATAAGACGATACATTTTCAATAGTTTCACAAGAACAAAGTTCATTGTTGTAACTGCCACAATTATGGACCACGAGGTCGCCGAGGGCATAGTCTGTGGTCTCCCGGAGAGAGATGGGCATAAACTTAGTCTTTGATGTATTTAATGAAAGGATATTTTGGTCAAACCATTTTTTTAAGACCATGAGGTCATGTAGAGCGTTAGAACGGGCATCAACCCAGTCGCTACCTTTTATTAAAATTAAGCTATCATCTGCAAATAAAACAGGATTGCCATTTAAGTTCAATTTAGAGATATTGTTAATATAAATCAAAAACAGAATTGGGCCCAGCGTACTGCCCTGAACCACCCCGTAGTCCACCGGAAGCGCGTCACTCTCGGTCCCACAGACAGACACGGTCTGCAGCCTACTTGTGAGGTAGGTCGAGAACCATGAAAGTGCATTACCCCGAACTCCAGTGGCCTCCAATTTAAGGAGCAACCTATTTCTATCAATGCTATCAAAGGCCTTCCTCAAATCAAGAAATATTAAAATAATGCGCAGGTTCTTAGATATAGCATCATTGATTTGTCTGTTGACATCAAAAAGAGCATCAGAAATGTTCCTATCCTTTCTGAACCCATACTGACACTCACACAAGATTTGGTTGTTAGAAAGATAGGCAACTAATTGTTCTTTAATTATACGCTCAAGGATCTTGGAGAATACACTCAAAAGGCTGATGGGGCGGAAATTATTTTTATCTAAGAAGCTATCTCCTTTATGCAGTGGAATGACCTTAGCGATTTTAAAGATATCCGGGAAAATACCGGAAGAAATACTTAGATTTATTAAATGCTGAAGGGGCTTAGAGAAGACATAAACATTGTCCTTTAACACGTCAGCCGAGACACCATCACGTCCGGGGGCGGATCCCCCACGCAGTCCAGTCACGTGCCGTATTACATCAAGTTCAGTAACAGTGGTCAATGTGAACACGGTGTTCTGTCTGTAATCCGCATCACTCAAAACTGGGTCCCCACTCGAGTCGATGGCACTAGCCAGACTGTGTCCAACCGCGGAGAAAAAGGAATTAAAATCATTAGCTACTTTTTTACACAAACCGTGAGCTATATACGGAGTATCTGGTAACATTTTTTGGATCGGAAAGGAATCTCTCTTCTTAATTTTACCTGCGAGCTCATTTACGATAGACCAGAACATTTTGGGATTGTTTTGATAATGTTCAAGTTTAGTTCTGTAATATTGCTTTTTAGATTGTTTAAGAGATTTGCTTAAATTGTGTCTTAATGTACGAAAAGATTGATAGAGATCATGATTAAAAGGTTGTTTTTTTAATTTTTTACTTACTTTGTCTCTAATGCGAATTAATTTGACCAAATCGGATGTAATCCAAGGTTTTAATTTTTTTTGAGCGTGTGGAATAGTTAATTACAGGTTTTGACGAAGCTTTAATAAGATGAGATATTGTATTTTCAAATTTTTTAGCGCATGTTGTGATATCCTGGCAACTCAAAACAGGTTCCCAGCTCAAGTGAGCGAGATTACGGCCGAGCAGATGCTTATCAGTGTAGTATTGTGTAGTGAATCCGTCAGTAGGGTTGTCATTGTGAGGCGATGTGGCAGTGGCAGTGATAGTCAGGTCAGTACTGTAGTGGTCACTCACGCCAGTCTGGAGCACAGCTGATTGTACATTGTTCATGTCATAGTAACGTAAAAATATGTGATCCAGACATGACGAGCAGTTATTAGTAACTCTAGTTGGTTTATCTATACATTGGACAAATCCCGATCCCAGTAAGCAGTTTAAGTATCTGTCACATGTTGGAGTATTTTTAAGTAAATCGATGTTAATGTCACCTAGAATTATTCCCATCTTGCTCTTATCTAAGCGATTACAATAATTTTCTAGTTCAGATAAGAAAAATTCCAAGTCACTGTCAAAGGTACGATATAGGGCAAGTATGTAAAAGGTTTTGTTGCAGTAATTAAATTCTAAGTTAATGCCGTAAACGTCCCCAAGTGTTACTTGTGAGGTAGTTGCTGATAAACGTTTGTTGAAGTAAATGATAACACCGTCATTTCTGTTACGTTGTTTGTTCGTCAGTACAATGTCAAACCCCTCCAAAACCTCCCCCTCCTCACCCTCTCTCAACCAACATTCAGTCAGAACAACTATGTCCAAGTGTGGAATATCATTCAGATATACTAAAAGTTCATTAAAATTTTTACAATAACTCCGGATATTACAATGAAATATTTTTAGGCTGTCATAACATTCCTGATTAAGAAAAAAATTACTAATTTGTTGTATATTATACAATTCTAAACAATGGTTTAAATTTAAAGTGTCGTCATCTTCCCCATTCATGAGCAGGACCCTCGGCACAGACCACCCGCCCAGTTGAGGACTCATCAACCTTTACAGAGTATTATACATAAAATAATAAAGAGATATTATAACAGTAATGGATAGTTATGATATGAATGTGCGATCAATAAAATAGTTGTGAGGTTACAAATCGCACAAGATTCTTAAATTAAAAAGTATAATTAAACTTAAATTGAGTATGACTATAATTGAAGTATAATTAACATCTTGTATATTAAATTGTTAACAATCTATTCAGGTAGGCACAGAAATTAATTTTACTACAACTAGATAACAATGATTATTTAACTGTGTAGATATTTAATAGGCTAGAACAAAGTACAGGAACTCTTAAACAATGTTTATAATATTATTTTAAAAGTATTTCATGATAGATGATTACATTTTGTACTTAAATTAAAATAATATAACTGATTTGATTACTACTGTTGTGAAAAAAGCTATTTTATACATTCAAGGAAACAACACGTATTAACTGAGCAAACTTTATAATTTCCTATTGAAAAAGGAGAAATATGTAAATACAATACCCACACACACACACAAAACATACATTATTATAGTAATTGATTTTGTATGTATTATATGTCTATATTTTATCTATGCATAGAAAACCAAAAAAAAATTAGACTTATCTCGATAAAATTAAAAAAATAAGAAGCCTTCCTTTACATATATATGTAATTGACACCCATATGCGCATACACTCGTGCACACCTACATTCACATGCACACACATACGCTTACATACACATACAGATACACACATATTTTACAATTAAGTATAACTAAACATAGATCATAGCTGAAGTTGCTTCACTACTTCAGCCATAATAAACGCAAATTTACATTGGAAGAAAAAGAAAATACTTATTAAATAAAATGATTAATTGTATAATTCAAGCTTTTTTTTAAAAAAAAAGAATATGTGAATATATCGTTAGAATAATTAATTAATGTGTATATTATGTTGACATGCATTCTGTACAGTATTTCTGTCCAAATACACTTCATAAAAATAAAAATAACCATTTAGAATTTTATTAAAATATAAATTAGCTGTTAATAATGGAAAACAATTCAGACTTCTGCTGATCTCGATAAAATAAACTAAAATAATATCCTACCTGTGTGCCATATGAATAAATATAATTAACAAACTAAAAACGGTTGACTAAAATTGATATTAATACAATTTGTTAAATTAAAGTAAGGATTTCAAATAACAAGCTGCTAAATACAAAGCGAACAATACAGTGTAATATAAGAATGTTATTTGATGAATGTGATAAAATAATATATCTTAAAATTATGCAGACACGTATTTTATGTTAGTAGTATAAGTGTTACTATTGTACCCAAATAAATAATTAAAATATAACAAAACATTCCTCTGATCGACTTAATTCAATAAACTGTAAGTAATACATTAATCAGTGTACCTTATGCCGGAATAGTGTTAGTTCACTTATCAAATTTGTCAAGGTCAGCAAGCGCAGTAACTCGTTCGGTCTCAGCACCCTCAGCCACCTTGACAAGGATCTTCCCGTTGAAGAAACCGGCGAAGCTAATCTTCTTCTCTCGCTGTAGTCTCCGTGCTCGCCCGAGAATTGCCTTGTTATGTGCAGTTAAATGTTCGTTGATGAACACTGGGCTATTGGTCAGCGCCGGGTCGATGCCAGAAGCGTTCAGGTTCCTCATCCTTCTTGCAGCCGTCAACCATTCTTCCCTGATCTTCCTAGAGACGAACTGCGCGATTATCGGCGGATAGACATGCTTTTTAGAGTACAGGCGCAGCCGGTGGGCAATAGAGAAGTCTTCTCTCTTGAATGGGACATTAATGGCGAGAGCGATCTTTTGTAGGCAATAATATATATCTTCCCCGTGTGTACCTGGTATCCCGATAATCTCTATGTTGGCTGAGCGGGAATGCTGCTCGATGTCTTGCAGCTGAAGGTGTAAATCTCGAACCTCCTCCTTTAATTTTCTGTTCGTTTTTTCAAGGTCGTCACAGCGATCTTCCATCTTCTGGTGAGAGTTCTGTAGCTCAGTCACACTGTCATAATGTATTTGTGTTGCTTTATAAGTGTAGGTTTATTAAATATTGTTTTCAATGTCAGAATATAGCAATAAATAGGGCAACTACCAAAACTAGTTTACAGAGGAATTATGTAAAAGTAAAAGTTGTAGTGTTTACATTTCATTATTTGTTCTAACAGACTACATCAGATAACCTGGCATTTTGAGTTCACATAACTCGTGTATTTTTGTAACTTGCCATTCTCTATGGATTTATTTTCAAGCCAACGACTAATAAGAAACGTTTAAATCATCTTATGCCACTGTAGACTATCTAGGACTTCCGGTACAAAAGTATTGTGTATTCCTTGCTTTACAAAAGGTATTAATGTGTTTAGAATAATTAGAACATCCAACAGATGGGGAATTGAGAATTCACCAAGATTACACTATATTTTGTAGTCTAGGTGTCTCTCATGTAATAATTAGAATATCCAACAGATGGGGAATTGAGAATTCACCAAGATTACACTATATTTTGTAGTCTAGGTGTCTCTCATGTAAAAACGATTTAAAGAGTTAATTTTAAACCAAATTTAAGACTGCATCAAATTCCAGACACTACAGTAAGCGGAAGGTGAACTGGAGCTTAACTCAACATTCACATTGAAACATCCGTTCTTACCATAGTTACGTTAAGTATAACAAACAATATCTCTTGCATATTCTTGCATATTCCAATTATACTAGTTTTAAGATTTCACTACTGCGGACCATTGAAGACTTTCCGACTCATCGTCATTCACCTTTTTACCTGGATAGTTACTTAATACTATCCAGAGTATGTTCTCGAGTAATTCAATCTAAGATCTCTTACAGTAAACATATACTCAAAGGGTTTAAACATACAATAATTTTAACTCAATTTACTTTATGATTCAAATTTGGTGATTGACAATAAAACAAAAATATAACTGAAGTTTATTTGTTAATGTGTTTTTGAGAGGAACGTAGTCTTGAAACGGTAACCAATGAAGTGGATACGATGTCATTTAAGTATTCTAGTTTCTTTAGCATTTACAATGTTACAATGTGAAGGTTATATGATATTTTATATTAAAGCAATCATTTGTCTTGTGTAATTATATACATAAAAAGGAATATTTAAAGATTTCGGGAGCTTGTTAAAGTAGCATAGTTATCATGATATACTGAACCAATCAAACGTGTAATATTGGTGGTAGAGTTGATAATGGTTTTATTGCTGTTTGCAGAAAAGTTTGTAGGCACCCATCATGCGTACTCATAACACAGTTTTGATGTTCTGTCGAAACATTTGGCACTATCCAGAAGATGGATAATCAATACTATCGTCGATCTTATAATGTTGTCATTCAGTAAAATTCGTATGGTGAAGTTTAAGCTGATCCTGCTTTTATTGCTCTATCAAGGAGAGCTGAATCGACCATCAGGGGAATTGATAGCATTATTGTGTTCTGTGAAACCATTTAGAAATACATTATAGCTGGGTACTCTAAATTATCTTAGAGGTCATAATGGCTTAACTTCTTGAAACCCATATAGAATTGTTTTAAATTATCTAAAAAAAAATGTAGCAACAATCCCAATACATTTGTAACAACATGTATTTTCGATTCCCCTTTTTCTAAAATGTAGATAGAATGACAGTTTTTGGATTAGGACATGCTTACATTTCTGTTACTCCATGATTCAGAATGAGTTAAGCAAATATGCTATGGTATTTAGAAGTTCCAGAGGGTTACTTATTACTAAAGATTAAGATTATCAATACCATGTCAGCCGGATGTGGTACTCCATTAGGGCGTATTCCATTCTAAGGGCAGGACCCTTAATTAATTGCGTCAAACTGAGATATCTGAAGCAATGTAGGGACTAAATTTGAATCACTCCATTAATATAAGCATACGTAAAATGATTCTTTCTAACAATGTTAGAGGTGTATAGTTATTATGTATATAGAGATAGGTGACATAGGATGATGAGGTGGAATTAGAGACTCATTAAGAATAATGGTCATATTGCAAATGCTAGAATCTTCATTCCGTAAAAATTTAAGAGATTTTATTAACCTCTATTAGAAAATATGTTTGTTCTTTTTATTTTGAAATAAAGAACAATTTTGAATACAATAAATTTATTTACGGTGCAAAGACAACCAAGTTGAAAAAAAACACGCATAGTCCCAGGTTTGTGTTTTTGTTTTGAAATTATCATTTAAAATATTAGTTTAAATATTTTTAAATATTTTACAGACAATTTTTTGTGCCACTCATATTTGCACTTATAGTTCGTTTGGTATTTATTACCATCCAAAATTAAATTTTATGTACTTAGTACTATGGACAATTTATATAATACATGCATCTTTCGAAGAAATCGTATTAAGACTAAATGAACTAAAAGTAGAGTTTGAATGCTGTACTAAACTCAAACGTATCGTGTGCTCTTTGAGCGAGGATTTTAGTATATTTTTTTGGTAAAATACTAATTATGTTGAAATAAAAACAGTTTATTTTCCAATAATTAATAAGCTGAGTTATAATACATATTGAGGTATTTTAACATTAGCCTGCATTAAGATGGCGGAGTCCGTCATTTAATTTTTAAAAGCCTAAAATAAAAAAATATTTATTTTAATGTAATTAGGCATACGCATCCTTAAAGATTCATTATTTTAGTGGGTTTCTGCCTAAAACAATTCACTGGTATTGCATAAGATTGTTTCTGACTGTAGAGAGCAGCTTTGAGGAGGCTGCAATTCTGAGATAAGCTCACCCGATGACGAGTAATCAATCAAAGTGTACCAGGAAATATTTAACATGTTCCTCACAAAAGTTTATGCATTATAATTTATAATGTAAACAAAGAATATTCGCGCTACATTTGATTTTAAGCTGTGGTAGATTGGCCATAAATCTTACTGATTATCAAACTGTAAACTGGATGAAAAATTAAATGTGCTGAATTTAGTATTTGTTTATTATGTTAAGCGTAAATAAAATAAAGGATATATACTGTATTTACAAATACAAAACAAGCAGCAAGTGTAAGCAGTAAGCTGATAAGGTCTTATAACCGATACTGCTTACTAATTATTATACATTAAGATACTGTTCTATCAAGGTTCTATAAGCATAAACCTTTTAATAATAATTTTGTGTTTATCTGCCCTGTTTTAGAGAATCATCGGTTTCAACTTCCGCTTCACAAATATCAATCTGGTTCTGTCAGACCTCGATAAGACTGCATTTATATTGTGGCGTATTATTGTAAATATGTATGTGGCGTAATATTTATGTAAATGATGCTTAAACTCGTTTCTCTTATAGAAATTACAAAACAACTCCAACTTTTACTACTAACAAGGAGTAGTAAAGGGACCAGAAGGAATCTTTGGGGAAGGAATGGTGTGGGAAAAATGGATCACCCAGAATAAATGTGATTTTTAGTGGTGTTTTCAGTTTAGTTATTGTAATTGATGTGTCCTATAACTTGTTAACATGATGCTAGTCAATTGTAGTTTTAAATATAGACATAAATTCATTGGGATAAATAATTAAATAATTTTATTTACGATGTATGTATTCAATACAGAATGTTATGTCATAACGAATTAGTAAACTCAAAGAATGGTATAAAAACCAATATGCAATTTGACGGAACAATAGGAGGGTATAATGTGAAAAAGGCAACAGAGAAAACGGTAGGAAGGACGTTGTAGTCTCTAGCGGTCATCTCAGGGAAACCGATTGTTATTTACATAGATTTACATTAAAGATGTTTTCCCCACATCAATTATCTATATTGAATATTTCATGATAATCACATAATAAGTTACAGAATGGTTTCTTATGTAGGCCTATTCAAATCAGAGAAACAAGAAAACTGTTTATAGTTACAATCTATTAGACAGACTTAGAAAAAAATTTGAAACTACAATATTCATAGATTTTGTTTAGTTTAATAAACAATAGGCGTATAATAACATATTTACCTCCAACTTTCTTCAAGATACTTGGTTCAAGACTAAATGAAAGTATTGTCTTGTTTAATTACACTTTAACTATTGAAAAATATAATTTAGATATTTAAACTTCATGTTTTAGATCATATAAATGACATTTTTTATGAAATTCTTTATTTACTCTCTTTTATTGTTAATAATAATCACAAGAACAACTCACATAATTCCAAAATTGTGCATTAGGATATAAATTATATCTCTAAACCATGAAAAACGCCTTTTGAAACTATAAAATTATAATTGAGCTGTAATTTTTCACATAACGATTATTATATAATTATTTTGAGCTGGTGCTATATGCATGCAAATCAAGAATTCGTTTAAAGTAATCAGAATACCTAATAAATAAAATTTTATTTACACTACATGAACTGTGAGTATGTGATAGTGGAGCAGTTTATAAAGCGCTGGTATTTATAGAGGTTTCGTAATCCCACCACTTTGCTGACGTCACAGCCCTCAAAGTTTCAAGTTACTCCCACGAGACGAGAGGCGTCGGCTGCCTCTTTGTACGGAGACACTCCTTGTACTAAGCTGGGAACTATGTTGAGTTTTCTGGTAACAAGCTTCATACTGATACTTGACAGTTCACATTCCTTCCTTAGGGTTCACAAACTGTAAGTGATGTGGCCTCAGTGTTGTGTACGGAGACACTCCTTGTACTAAGCTGGGAACTATGTTGAGTTTCTGGTAACAAGCTTCATACTGATACTTGACAGTTCACATTCCTTCCTTAGGGTTCACAAACTGTAAGTGATGTGGCCTCAGTGTTGTGTACGGAGACACTCCTTGTACTAAGTTGGGAACTATGTTGGGTTTCTGGTAACAAGCTTCATACTGATACTTGACAGTTCACGTTCCTTCCTTAGGGTTCACAAACTGCAAGTGATGTAGCCTCAGTGTCATGTACGGAGACACTCTTTGTACTAAGCTGGGAACTATGTTGAGTTTCTGGTAACAAGCTTCATACTGATACTTGACAGTTCACATTCCTTCCTCAGGGTTCACACACTGTAAGTGATGAGGCCTCAGTGTTGTGTACGGAGACACTCCTTGTACTAAGCTGGGAACTATGTTGAGTTTCTGGTAACAAGCTTCATACTGATACTTGACAGTTCACATTCCTTCCTTACGGTTCACAAACTGTAAGTGATGTAGCCTCAGTGTTGTGTACGGAGACACTCCTTGTACTAAGCTGGGAACTATGTTGAGTTTCTGGTAACAAGCTTCATACTGATACTTGACAGTTCACATTCCTTCCTTAGGGTTCACAAACTGTAAGTGATGTGGCCTCAGTGTTGTGTACGGAGACACTCCTTGTACTAAGCTGGGAACTATGTTGAGTTTCTGGTAACAAGCTTCATACTGATACTTGACAGTTCACATTCCTTCCTCAGGGTTCACACACTGTAAGTGATGTGGCCTCAGTGTTGTGTACGGAGACACTCTTTGTACTAAGCTGGGAACTATGTTGAGTTTCTGGTAACAAGCTTCATACTGATACTTGACAGTTCACATTCCTTCCTCAGGGTTCACAAACTGTAAGTGATGTGGCCTCAGTGTTGTGTACGGAGACACTCCTTGTACTAAGCTGGGAACTATGTTGAGTTTCTGGTAACAAGCTTCATACTGATACTTGACAGTTCACATTCCTTCCTCAGGGTTCACACACTGTAAGTGATGAGGCCTCAGTGTTGTGTACGGAGACACTCCTTGTACTAAGCTGGGAACTATGTTGAGTTTCTGGTAACAAGCTTCATACTGATACTTGACAGTTCACATTCCTTCCTTACGGTTCACAAACTGTAAGTGATGTAGCCTCAGTGTTATGTACGGAGACACTCCTTGTACTAAGCTGGGAACTATGTTGAGTTTCTGGTAACAAGCTTCATACTGATACTTGACAGTTCACATTCCTTCCTTAGGGTTCACACACTGTAAATGATGTAGGCTCAGTGTCATGTACGGAGACACTCCTTGTACTAAGCTGGGAACTATGTTGAATTTCTAGTAACAAGCTTCATACTGATACTTGACAGTTCACATTCCTTCCTTAGGGTTCACACACTGTAAATGATGTAGGCTCAGTTTCATGTACGGAGACACTCCTTGTACTAAGCTGGGAACTATGTTGAGTTTCTGGTAACAAGCTTCATACTTATACTTGACATTTCACATTCCTTCCTTAGGGTTCACAAACTGTAAGTGATGTGGCCTCAGTGTCATGTACGGAGACACTCCTTGTACTAAGTTGGGAACTATGTTGGGTTTCTGGTAACAAGCTTCATACTGATTACTTGACAGTTCACGTTCCTTCCTTAGGGTTCACAATCTGCAAGTGATGTAGCCTCAGTGTCATGTACGGAGACACTCCTTGTACTAAGCTGGGAACTATGTTGAGTTTCTGGTAACAAGCTCATACTGATACTTGACAGTTCACATTCCTTCCTTAGGGTTCACACACTGTAAGTGATGTAGCCTCAGTGTCATGTACGGAGACACTCCTTGTACTAAGCTGGGAACTATGTTGAGTTTCTGGTAACAAGCTTCATACTGATACTTGACAGTTCACATTCCTTTCCTTAGGGTTCACAAACTGTAAGTGATGAGGCCTCAGTGTCATGTACGGAGACACTCCTTGTACTAAGCTGGGAACTATGTTGAGTTCCTGGTAACAAGCTTCATACTGATACTTGACAGTTCACATTCCTTCCTTAGGGTTTACAAACTGTAAGTGATGTGGCCTCAGTGTCATGTACGGAGACACTCCTTGACTAAGTTGGGAAAACTATGTTGGGTTTCTGGTAACAAGCTTCATACTGATACTTGACAGTTCACGTTCCTTCCTTAGGGTTCACAAACTGCAAGTGATGTAGCCTCAGTGTCATGTACGGAGACACTCCTTGTACTAAGCTGGGAACTATGTTGAGTTTCTGGTAACAAGCCTCATACTGATACTTGACAGTTCACATTCCTTCCTCAGGGTTCACAAAATTATAAGTGATGTGGTCTCAGTGTGGTGTACGGAGACACTCCTTGTACTAAGCTGGGGAACTATGTTGAGTTTCTGGTAACAAGCTTCATACTGATACTTGATAGTTCACATTCCTTACTTACGGTTCACAAACTGTAAGTGATGTAGCCTCAGTGTTATGTACGGAGACACTCCTTGTACTAAGCTGGGAACTATGTTGAGTTTTCTGGTAACAAGCTTCCATACTGATACTTGACAGTTCACATTCCTTCCTTAGGGTTCACACACTGTAAATGATGTAGGCTCAGTGTCATGTACGGAGACACTCTTGTACTAAGCTGGGAACTATGTTGAATTTCTAGTAACAAGCTTCATACTGATACTTGACAGTTCACATTCCTTCCTTAGGGTTCACAAATTATAAGTGATGTGGTCTCAGTGTGGTGTACGGAGACACTCCTTGTACTAAGCTGGGAAACTATGTTGAGTTTCTGGTAACAAGCTTCATACTGATACTTGATAGTTCACATTCCTTACTTACGGTTCACAAAACTGTAAGTGATGTAGCCTCAGTGTTATGTACGGAGACACTCCTTGTACTAAGCTGGGAAACTATGTTGAGTTTCTGGTAACAAGCTTCATACTGATACTTGACAGTTCACATTCCTTCCTTAGGGTTCACACACTGTAAATGATGTAGGCTCAGTGTCATGTACGGAGACACTCCTTGTACTAAGCTGGGAACTATGTTGAGTTTCTGGTAACAAGCTTCATACTGATACTTGACAGTTCACATTCCTTCCTCAGGGTTCACAAACTGTAAGTGATGTGGCCTCAGTGTTGTGTAAGGAGACACTCCTTGTACTAAGCTGGGAACTATGTTGAGTTTCTGGTAACAACCTTCATACTGATACTTGACAGTTCATATTCCTTCTTTAGGGTTCTCTTTAAGGTAAATTTCAAAAAATAATTTATGAATAACTTACAGGTATGATTTTGTACCACACACTATATTTTAAAATACATATTAACTTTACATATAATTTTCATACTTGATAAGCTATAATAAATATAGAATATTGCGTTCCAGGATTTTTCAAAATATACCAATAAAGTTTATATTGAAGCTAATAATGAAAACTATAGAAATATTTATCATTACGTACCTATCCATAAAATTTAATAATTTCTGCATTACAGTTTATATTGTAATCTGATATTAATTTGTTATTTAGCAGACCATGAATGAGTTGCACACCATGTCGCTGTAGCATACTTTGTTTCATTATACTAGAACAATGTATATAAAATATACTTATTTTCATTATTAAATTGTGTTACCAACACGTGGAAAGTTATTACTTAGCTGGGTAGAGGAGGAGGGGCAATTTTGAAACCAACTCGATGACATCGGAGAGAGAGAGAAGATATAATCTCCTCCAGTAAGACAAAACAGCCTCCCCGTAGTAAATCATCGAGAGTTGTGCTATAATACTTTGGTGCCGACAAAATATTTGCACGATTAGATTGAATATGAACCCTGGAATATTTATTATCTGAATAGTGGTTGTAATTTAGTTAGCCATTATTAAATGTCTTAATATTACAACATTTGAAAATAACAACTTAGACATCGAAGATGTATGTATTAGCTAGATGTGTTGTCCAGCAAGATGGAGACATTGCTCATTAAAGTTTAAAATAAAATTATTCGCAATAATTGGTACAGCTAGGGTTTATGTGTGCAATTTGGATGTTGATAACACTTTCATATTCTAATATTTTAAACTATTGTACATTACGGTATGGATTCTGGTAAACAGTTAATAAGTTATAATTGTTTTTATGTAACTTAGTACAGCATGAAGTTGCTGACCAAAACTGTTATAGTATTTCTAAAATTAACAGTGCTCAAGAACAAATAAGGATAGTAAAGAACTGATGCATCGTGTTCATTGTAAAAAAACACATTCAAATCGTGTAACATAGCAACACATTTAAATTAAATAATTTTATATGATCCCAATATAATTGATTAGAGGTAAGGCCAAAATAATTGGGTATGGATTTCAAATCTAAATGAAACGTACTCAACTATGATTATCGGTGGTACGCAATTAAATTCTGCAGCAATGTAGAAAGATTAAGAGAGAGACATTCAAAACCCACCATTTGTGGTGAATAGTTATGAATAAAAACACAAAGGTAATTGCTTTCAGGAATCAAGGGTTCGAAGTAGACACAGGATAATCAAATGTTGCGATTGTAACGCAGGTTTCCTAGAGGGCTGTTTACACGACGTTCAGTTTCAACATCTGCTGGTGGTGACTTTATTACAATAGGCCATTTAGTCCTGATATATGTGTGTAACTAAATGGTGGATTTGTCTTCGTACAACACGTTTTAAACTAACGTATAGATCTTTTATGATGCACTTCAGCCATTTCCTCCTTAAAAATTACAGTTTCTTGCCCACAAAATTTAAAGCTAGATCCACAAAGTGTAAAGACGAAGGCTGCATAGTAATTAGCGAAACTGTTACTACGATTTCACAATCTTGGAAGTAATTTTTTTAATCTTACGAAGTTTACACCATAGAATCAGGGAATATATCGATCGTTCAGCCTTATGATAAAGCTGACCTAGGAATAATATCCTCTCCCAACAGCAACGTTTAGGAGAGGAATAGTGTAATAATCTTATAATATAATGTAAACATATTGCTACTTAGTTTTTCATGCGCATTGTTACCTCCAAATTACCCAATAGGCCATTGTGTTGTTCTATAACTAAACTCCACCACCAGAAATATTAAGACTTAAGAAAATAAAAACTAATGAATCTAAAAAAGAACAGAGACTACCATACATATCGAAATTTGAACGATTCCTAACGTTCCATATAGCCTAATCAAATAAAAATAAAAAGTTCTATATTTCCAGCATCCGACCAACCAACGTTTTGTTTTGGAAGCAGCGATAATCTCAATAAATACTGGAAAGTCCATCTGAAGTCTTTTGTGTACTTCCATGATGTCTTCTCAAAGAGGGCACTAGGAAAGGAGTTTTCTCTTTACTTTTAGACTCCGTTCAATTTCCATGAAATTATTTAGTGAAACACACTCATGTAAATGCTAAAAAATGGTCTGGACATTTAAGTTACTATTAGAGTCTCATTAAGATAGAGTTTTCTTCAATGAGTATCGTCTATTGTTTAAAAATTCTCTTAGATTCTCAGTGTAGAAAGGTATGCCAGATGCATATGTACATCACCTTATGAGATTCGTTACTGTTTTATTTATTCAGTGTGTAAGATATTGAACATAAATCAGTTGTATTTAGGTCGACAGATTTGGGATGATTGGTTGATTATAATGAAAGCAATTGCTAGAAAAATTCCTACTTAATACGAAATACTCGTATTATGTAACATTCATTAACGTACTTTCAGTAAGTCTAAGCTTTATACATAGGCTGAAATAAGTACGAGCACTGTATGTACTTTCATCATTAAGCAAGTCGATACTTCTGGTTCTCAATAATGCAAAACTTGATTAACTAGAACCAACAGTTAGATGTTTTCACTAGATTTCATTGTATCTACCCTTCCTTCCACACACATGTAAATATTGTACGTATTTTCCTCAATGTGCGATTTTCCTCTCCAATTTTCCTCTCTCTACGACTCAATTTATTTATTATAAATGTAAATAATAACATTTTTAAGTAATCAATCGGTATAGGAAAGGAGGTATTTACTATGAAAAACTGTATTCCGGAAATAAAAATACATATCAGACTAAAATACTATTACTTAGAAGCCACGTACTACGTCATAAATTACAAGAAATAATTTAATTGAATCTATTTACATTTATTTAACGACATATTCAATTAAATTAAATCATACTAAACTGCATTAATTTACAAAATCTTCATTCTGAACCTACGTACAAATTATAATTTAGAAGCTTCATCATCAGTTAGGCTTTTACCTTTTATATTTTATGTAATATAGCAATTCACCCACGGCTCGTTTTATATATATATATATATATATATATATATATATGGTATAAGTTCAATAAACATTGAATCACAAAAAAGTACTTGCTCCGCCGGGAGTCGAACCCGGATCTCTCAATTGCCGGGTGAATGTGCTACCATTACACCACAGAGCGCTGTCACATATGCTTTTACATAAGCAAACTAACATATGATCGGAAGACTAAACACCTGTCAAACGATTTTTATTTACATTAAATTGTATAAATGGCATTAGCCTTATTGAATTTCATTTTAAATATATATCATTACGTAACAATAATATTAATTACATATGTACGTTTGCCGCAATATATCGGAAAAACCATTTATTACAAGAAAATATCAACAGTGTTTCTATTTTTGAAGACTTAAACTATAATTTCAGATCCATTGCAATTCCTAGTCAATATGCAATATTACAATGGAACTAATTATTTTCTTACCTACACTTTTAGTAAAATCGTGGGTAAATCTTATGAGGCTAATGTAGGAATCACTTCATTCGTTTGGAAACACAAATTTAAGATAATTGTCCACTGACTTAGTGATCTGCTTTATTCTGATCATTATGTCTGTGAGTTTTGTGTTGGACACATAGTGGTAACTGCTGATGTGGTTGCTCCATGAAATTGGGGAGGAAGTATTTAGCGGAATCTTTGTAACAAATCTGCAAAATCTTATCATACCCGGTGTATCTAGAACCTATAATAAAGTGAGGACTTTCAGAATAAAATTAGTTTTATACCAAACGTAGGAGATTCCGATGATGCAAAGTTCTAAAAGCTGAGACACAATGCATTGTATAATCACACAGCCAGGGGTTTCTTGAAATCTGTAGAGGGGTTTTCTCTAAGAAAGGAATCTGTCGTCAGGCGAAATATTTTTTTTGGTGCATTCACATTTAATGGTTAAAGGTAAAATAAAGGTTAAACATATGAAATTATATTTTTTACATTCAATGTTTACTAGCTTGACACATTAAACACCTAACTCAATACGTGTCAATAAATAATAAATGAGTCAGACAACATATAAAATCCTTTAAAGTGAGGTTTTTCATTCTCTTTATTCCGTCATCTGATGGTGATGCATTGTTGGGACAGTTTCATCCTTATCCAAAGTCTCTTGTATCGTCGTTACTGAAGTCATTGAGAATTAGCATTTTACTCGCTCTAAGAATTAGTCTATTTCTTTTTTTTTTTTTTTTTTAATAAAAACGTAAAAAGTATTGAAGGATTACAGGGAATTGAATACTAATAGAAATAAATTACTTGATTACAATAGTGAGGTGAGTGTCTTAAAAAGTTACCAATAGGAAATTTTTCAATTTCTAAAAAGGAGTACTTTATGTAAACGCATTCACTTAAAAAGTTGCCTTTTAATATTCCTTAAAGCTTTTGTTCGTGGGATTTATTCTGTTCTGTCTTCAGGCTGGCAAAGTGAATAAATTAGTCGAGTTGCGCAACTTCCACCGTCATGTCTTGTTCAGAAGTGGCTGGATTTAAAACAAATAGCTTACAACAAATTGATAATATATACATATACGGTGTTCCAAAAGAAATATTAAATTAAATTATCTGATACAAATGCAGTATATATAAATTGACACAATTTTATATTTATAAAAGGCGTTTTTAAGGGTAATTATAACGTATTAAGGCCAAATACTTTATTCTTACGTCAATACATTGAGCACATACGTAAGCTGGCAGTAACAGATGTAAGCTGTGTGTTTATAGCTAAAAATGTTATTAAATTGTGTATATAAATTTTTTATTAAAGAGTTTTAAAACAATGCTAAATTCTCATGATAAAATTTGTTCGTTATATAGTAGTACACAAATAAGTTGTATGATCTTTAGATTTTTATCAAATACTTAACATTTAACAAGAAACTGTTACAAAAAAAATATTTGATGCACCGTTTTTTTAATTTCAATCAATGGTTTCTTTTAATTCATTCGACATTAAACTTATTTCTTAAAAACAAACCTAAATTTTTTAGCCTGCTTTGCTTAGTTTCTTAACTACTAATGCCAGAAAATAGCCCGAATGCTTAATTAATATTACTAGAAATAAGCATTAGTTTCCTAAGCAATATAAGTATTACTCTATGTATTGTCTGTGAATATTCGAGACGTTGCTACAGAAAACCAAACAAAGTGTAACAAGAGGTGACAAGATGACGTAAAACTTCTGCCAACACTTTGCCGAATTACTTTCTTCTCAACATTTCAGAACACAAACCATAAATTATGTTTATGGTCTTACTTTGAAAAATTGCATCTACTTTTATTCTTGTCCGTTATATAAGTACATAAATCCTTTTAAAAGTATCGATACAGTTTCAATTATAATTACATTTTAATTAACCAAAATGCCTTCAATTACTTTGACTGACCTCTTGAATTTAAGTTGTAAGAATGTATCTCCATCCAAAACTTTAAAATATCTCCATCTATTTTAAAGTTATAAAAATATTTGACTTCATATTAAATCTATAAAAACAGGACTTAATCGAATGCACTAACAATTAATTTCTTGAATTCCAGAGTAAAACCAGTTTGATGATAGGGTCGGTTATTTATTATTATAAATAAATACTATGCATACACGCAATTTACTGTCTTTGTCTTAATGTTTTCGATATTGTTAATTTCTTTAAATACTCTACATTCCTGAAACTACAAGATGTCAAGTTGTACAGGTGAATTAGTGAGAAGATGCTACGAGTGCATCACTCATGAGAAGATGACAATTTTATATCACTCAGTCTTAAGACTATTCATCGCTAAAGTAAGTGTATATTCTCTATATTTGTTGGGGTTAGTGGATTCCTCATTTACTCGTGATAGATGGTAAATTATCCACTTAGACGATTTATTGCTACATAAATATACGAAATCCCACCTTTAGTTTCTTATAAGTTAGTCATATGATGCATAGAACATTATTACACAAGTGTCCATACCAATAAGCAGTATTATCACATTGATTGCGGTGGACGCATATTACACTACTTGCGGCTGTTCGTGACTCGTGTCGCAGTGAAGACGTTAAGCTCTGTTCACGGGCAATTCAAACTAGGAGGAGTCGGTCTAATAAATAAATTTATATTTTGTTAATAATACACAAGAAGTGAGGAGCTTTATAACTCTACCAATAGTAAATATTGAACAGATAGTAGACTAGACTCTGTACAATGAAAGATTACTGCATTTGTCACTTGATCTTATACTATAATTTTTTTTTACAAAACTAGATTAAATCTCATGTAATACATTAAGTATGATGTAATATATTCAAATATTCTCGGGTAGGAGTACGTATCTTAAGAAATTTGACTACGATTTGTATTATATAATATATATATATATAATATATATATATATTATATATATATATATATATATATTAATTAAATTTGTATAAGTGGAAATAGCTTAATTTAATTTCTATAAACATAGAATCAAAAAAAGTACTTGTTCCGCCGGGACTCGAACCCGGATCTCTCACTTGCCGGGTGAATGTGTGCCATTACACCACAGAGCCCTCACTTTTTTACGATTCAATTATTTTGTATTTGGCCGTTTCTTTCACATATTTGTTTAAATAACCGAACTAAAATATGATCGGAAGACCAAATACCTGTCAAATGACTTTTATTTACCCATTAAATTTGTATATATGGCAATAGCCTAATTTAATTTCAATAAACATTAAATCCAAAAAATTTTATATATATATAAAACTAAACTCTGCATGTACTGTTTGAACTTTTCATTATGCCTATATTCATACTGTTATAAACCCAGGTAATGATTCTATAATTAGAAGAGGGATGAGGTCTAAAATAATGAAAATTGTTGCTTGATTAGAAACAATCATATTTTTCGCCAAGTAATTCTGTACAATTGTCAAAAACATAAATCTATCTATCTCGTATTTATTTAGACACTGTGTTCATAAGAGCGATCCCCATACCGTCAAACGCGTCCTTTCTCGCTGATTCCTGATTAATCACGTTTCCAGATTCCAATAGTCAAAGCCTGGTAAATGTAGGCAAAGTTGGGATTACGGAATCATTATCATTATCAAAGAACTCCTGCTGGACAGTCAAACAGATATTATTTTGTTAGTACCGTCTTCCAAAATTAGCTAAATTGGCAGTTACCAAACTGTGTTTAATAATCTGAAAGAAACCAAATATTACTTTAAACTCTGTAACTAACTGGAATCTCCGTTAAATGAATCCGAATATGAGCCTAAATTCTTCTTAAAACCTGAAATATCTGTTATTGTTGAGTGACTTACATTCAAACACATTAAAATAATTTTAGTCCCGACCACGGTTTTTAGAAAAGATAAGTAAATGATTTACTTTCGTAAGTCTTGATTTGGTTTAGTATTTATAAATATGTGCATTCTTAACAAACCGGCTATTGAAAATACTGTTTATCACTGGTTTATATGTATTCTACTATTTTTAATGAACATCTATTCAACAGGTAATATGAAATGACGTGTCTTTTCTTAATACTTTTAAGTTCTTGTACTGCGCTAAAAAGTTGCTGGAAAAGGATTTTATGAACTCCAGCGATTAAGAAACCCAAAGTTTATAATGCGCTGTTAGTTACTTGACAGCGCCCCAGGCTAGCCACTCTTGATAAGCTGAGGTTGGATGGTTTGACAACAGTTGTAATAAAGTTCGTAGTTCTGTTTTAAGAGGACTCGCTAGTCAGCTGCCGCCCTCCACTTTATCATGGGGCTTAAGTTCAAAACTATGTTATCGGCTGAGCTTTAGCGAAGCCTTTAACTTGTAATGCTGAAAAATTGTCATTTATGTCTGTCTGTCCGCACGATATCTCGAAAACGAACTTACCCATAGATTTTAAATTGTGCATAAACCTTCATTTCTGTACGAGGAACACTGGGAACACTGAGTTCTTTGATGGTGCACGTCACAGGATAAGGCTTGCCAAGTGTTAGCAAATATTTTTACATTGGTGTTAAGGGTAACCATGATGACAGCTATAAATAGCAGAATACATAAATGTCAAAACAAACTAAATACACATATAACTAGATTAAATCGTGTTTCATATTAAGAGATGTAGCTTAACTGTCCAAAACTTACCTTATGAAATTTATAAAGAAGATCTTACAGCGGTAGTCAATGATTTTCCTCCAACTCATAACGATGAGGAAAAGAACTTTGAATATATTGAAGTGTTCAAACTTGTAAAGCCGGTTTATTATAAGAACTTATATATGATGCAAAGAAGGAAAAAGAATATTGAAATATTGTTATTGACATTCGATTTATCTTCTTTTGTGAAATCAAGAACAAACTTAAATGTTTCGTAGAATTTAGAAAAGGAGTCCGAATAATTAAAGGAGTTGTTAAAAGGAACATAAAAGGGTTGAAAATTGATTGTAAATGTTTTTCAGAAGATAAATTTGAATTTTACCAGTACCTGAGGAGTATTTAGATTGTAAAGGACATCGGGACGCAAGTGTCTTTTATTGTGTTTATCAGGCCTCTTATGCTGTTCTCTGGTGTGTTATCTCTATAAAAATATCAAAGAAAAAAAGTATAAAATGCAGTAAAATTGGAATTTATTAAAGGAACCTCAAGTACGCTTACATTATCTAAGTGCTGTCACTTATTTGACTAAAACGGGTGCAGAATTAGAGAGTAAGTTTTTCTTCTATTGGTTTCATGCTTTCACAGACGTACTCCAGATCTCGTTTGGCACAGGCGCGGCGTAACTCGCCGTTGATTATGGCTACTAAGCAATAGAAAAAAAATCTTGGGCAGCTTGCATTGGTTAACGTCTTAAATGAATACTCACAACGCGGTGAGGGTATTAGGCTTTCCCATTCAGCATTTGATTAACATTTGCAGAATTGGGCAACGAACGATTCTGACAGTTGGTCTAAGATGATTGAATTGCCAAAAACAATGCTGAACAGTCGGGATTTGAATTCTCGATTTGTTGCTCAAAGCATTATTTAAAAATATCTTAGAACAGCGATATAACATCTGAACACAAACCCTTCGTGGCCTCAATGTTTTTGTGTTTATTTTAGGCTATGGAGGCCCATGGTGTACTTGGTGTTGGCATACAAATTCCATTCTAACCTTACACATAAGTGTATACACCTGTTAAGAAACTGAATAAATGAGTTTGATGTATAAATAGTCATTTAAAACTCAAGTGTTTTAAAAGTGGAGTCGACACAAGGCTAAGGGGGTTGGTTTTCATTCTTCAGCCTGTTTTTAATTAATGCCTTACTATAATTTTTCATTTTTTAATACAATGAAAATGTTAACGTGTTTCAGATACATTTACAATATAAACATGCCATAACTAGATATCTGCCTATTCCATTAGCGTTAAATATGGATTAGCAATTGTGATCCTCTTGTTCACTACGATTTGAAAATGTGTTGCTTAGAAACTGAATTTAATTTCAAAGTAGTATACATTTTTTTCGATTTATGGTAGTAATTTTTCCTTTAAATGTGGGACTATATTTTCCAAGTGTTTTAAATGTAAGTTAAATAATTCATAATGAAACGCACTAACCACCTAAAAATATGTCTCAACCATTTCATCCTATAAATTTTAGGAATACGTCATTCCTATAGTCGAGTATTTCCCAATATTTGGATATGCTAGCATATACTACAAACTCTTTCTAAATAGTTGTTTTGAATGTCCTGTTAAGTTTTTATTGAATGTGAAGCGTAATGTTATTTTGTTATTGAGAGATTGTTTTGTTAGGGTTAGTTTGTTTACGCACGGCACGGTATTGATATTAATAATAAGGCTTTTTCGAATAGTCTATTGTTTATTTGCTATTGAACTGGGAACGTTAGGACTCATTCGAATGATAACTCTTTTAAATTACGAAAAATATGAGAGTTCATTATAAAATTCAAATATTCAGATCACCTCTTTTTCGTTATATAATCTAAACATAGTATATTTTACCTAATTTTACTTTTTTACCTTATTTAGTAACTTAAAAGAAAGATACGTAATTACGAATGTTTAAAAGGCATAACTTATGATTTGGTTTATTTAATATAAATGTCATACTTTTATCTAAACCTGAATAATAGTCAACAAACAGAAGGCATATCTAAACGTTTGTAGGCAGCAGACATTTCACATGTTTAGTTTCAGATGTTTAGTAGAAATATATAAATGATTAAGAAGGTAAGCACAATTTTTATCATGAAATCCTTTCTGTCGCCACAATGAAACCCGATTACTTTAAATCTTTGATAACTTATTGACAATCGGAACATGTTAAGACTAAACATTATGGGATTTGACTAGTACAGTATTATAATTTATTAGTATATAATTTTAATTAATCCAATACTTACGTACCCTGGAGTTCTAGTTATCAGTATTAATTAGTACAATGTAATTGGGAGCACATGTAGTGTATCCTTGTAACTTATGTCCTGCAGTTACCAGTGCGTGTAAGTGAAAAATACATCTCTATTAATAAACTGGAAATCATAGGATACCTTAGATAATGTTGTGGGAGTTGTAATTTACTAAAATTAACAACCACTGTAACTATGGGATTTTCTAATGTATATTTCTAACATTATGATATTCCTTTGAAAATGTATTGTTGAAAATTTAAGAAAATGCTTTAAAATAAATTATAATTAAAACTCCATTTATTCCTGTACTTTTCAAACATTAAATTATAAACTGGTAATACTTTTTTGAACGTGTGGGATAGAGAATAAATAATTTGATGAAAGTTTAATGACACAATTTAAAACTAAACCGCTCAAAATTCAAAGTTGTAATTAATAATTTTCAAGCGCAGGGGAATTGAACGATAATGAAGTTATAGAATGGATTCCCAGGTGGCACTTTGATCTAGGCCTGACCTGGAATTATCACATAGAAAATGTATAATCTACATTTGCTTTATGTATTTATGCGTTATGCAATCTAATCAACATTGTTCTTTAGAACTTTTAAAAATTACATATTGTTGCCGGATAAATAGAAACATATGTTTGATGTATTTCTGTATAGCAAAAGAATTAGGCAGGCAAAATAAAGTCACTTTGGTAAAGATTGTATGCTTCAAAACACATTCAGCTCTAACCGAGAGCATGTGTTGGATATTTCAAGTGATTTTCTATCCTTGTCAAGTTACTCATCAACCTATGAAGGTACGATTCTGCACTCTTCTCCCCTGTACAGCCGGACGCAGGCCCATATCACTGTAGTTTCTGTTTAACATCTGTTGACAGGATATGGTTCTCCACAGAGGCGTTAAGAACCAGCAAAGTCTAGAAGCTGTTAACTACCAACGAAAGCCCAAAATAGCATTTCTTAGGGCACACAGTATCGAGTTAGCGCTCATGATCACTCAGTACAGCTGTAGTGAAGGTGTTAATTTATCGAACATCTCTCTACAGGATTCTCTATAAGAAAAGAGATAATTGTGCACAGCTTCATGCTTTTTGATACTTAGTTCATTTAGCCGTTGTAGTGTGAATATAAAGAGCAATGATATGTTATATATTAGGGGGCGAATATTTACCTACCAGAAATGAAGGGGAAGAAAAATATATAATAGTATACATTTATAGCCCATTTAAAAAAATCTTTGATTAATCATTACACAGGTTGTTTCGCGAGGGGTTGACTCAACGTCAGATTATATTAGTATACACAGAAACAAGCAAAAACATTTATATGATCATTTATGTCCAATCGCGCTTCGTTTGGTGTCTGTCTGCCCTTACGTATTTTTGTTACAAAAATTGTATCTCAGAAGCCGTTGGAGAAATAAAATTAAACTTGCCAGTTAATTTAACCTAGTTAAGGGAAAAATTAAATACCTATTATTACTTTCCATTTTAAAAAGGCACTTAAAACTTTTGAAACTTTTGTAAGAAAAAATAACATGTTGTAGAACATAAAACATTGTAAGAATATATATATATATATATATATATATTATATATAAAAATCAATGAAAAACTAAAAATAACAACTTTGTAAATATCGGTTGAGAAATCAAATAATTACATCAATTTTTAGTTTGTGACTGTTTATGCTTTCTTACATGTGGATCGTATATTCTCAAATACAACTCTCAATTGTTGTTTTATTTATTGGTTTTCGTATCAATATGATTGTTTTCTAGATAATAATAAACATCACATTAGACATTAGAAGCGAGAAAGTACATATGTTTATTTTTAACTTCGTTGTTTGTTTTTGCGTCTACTATCACACCCTGAAGTTGTGCCAACCTCTAGTGAAACACTGTGTATAATAACGGTTTTATTAGAACGTACAAAACAAAAACATACAAAACCATGGTATGCATAACATTAACGCTTGTTTTAAAATAGTAATAATAACCTCACAGCGTGGAAATTATATCGTGTTCACATATCAGTAACCACATAACACTTGCTCCGCGGACTGTCACGTGTGCAGTCAGCTGCTAACCTACGGTTCATGGAAATTGTACTAAATGTGAATAATTGTTGCACTACGATATTACGTGTTACTGTAATTGAATCCAAATTTTTCCTCACCAAATATTAAATAATGTAAACATTTCATGTTATGTTTATATCACATCAAGATAGAAGTTTGCCAGACCATGTTTGGTGTTATCTCAATAACATCCTGGTAGGGTATGGTTTACCACATTGTCCGACAAGCTCGCTTCATCTAAGAACTACCGAAAATAGATTGCAATTTACCTGCTTGTCAATTTACTAATATATAGATTGACCGTGCTTTGGCATAAGCAAGTTCCCACATAGGTTGTGACCTGTGCGTGGGAGCTTAGTCCACGAAGTTGAAAGGTCTAGTGGAAATAATAAGGTACAATTAGTGACATATAAACTGCAATAACATTTTAGGATTAAAATAAAACAAAACCACCTTAACTAGGCAAAAATATGTAAATAAAATATAATAATTTATTACAATGGACTAGTAAAGCATACTGATATAACCCTGAAAAAAAAAAAATTGCTCCATATATTTTTTTCTAACATCGGATAAAATGATGTTTAAAAATCCAATTTCTACTCTTATACGTACAGTTTACAAATATTTGTGAACTAGAGCTTCACTAATGGCATTAGTGAAGCTTAAAAGTATTTTTTAAAGTTACTTTTTATTTGATCTTAGCTATGTATTATAAAACTATTTTTCGTTTTTCCTTGGTTTTTTAATTGCATATTCTTATTTATATACGCCGGTTTCCATGGAAACCGGCTTTCAAATGTTTAAAAATGGTGACTGTAAACGATTACACAAAACGATAAAGTGTTTTTCTTCTGTAATACGAACACCGGTGACTCGTGTCACAGTTCGTTCTAAGAATGGATGAATATTTTGTCACCATACACTAAAATAACGCCTTATGTGCTTGTAGATCCATTTAGTGGCAGCGTTCTTCTAAAACGCTGTCTGAATTGGCTTTGATTTTATGATGGTTAGAGCTCAGAGTGATGAAGGAAACTCATTACTCATGTTATAATTCAAGGCTCATTGCTCCAAAAATTGTTGTTCCCTCTTTATATTAACTGATTTTTATTATAAATTGATAACATTAAATATTTAGTTTCGTTTTTAGTAATCCTCTTTGCAAATGATTATGGTGTTTAGTGTTTGTTCATTGTGATAATCAGGTACTGATCTCCTTGGTTGAACTGGTTTGTTATCATACCTGCAATATATGAACACTAACCCTTTCTCAACCAGCAGAGGCTGGCTACTACTGATCTTACAAAGTTACAACGCATTGTGATGGTATGAAGGGTTAATGATAGCGTTATAGGAGTATTTTAAATTTATTCATAAACATTAAAAGTCATTTCAGATTTTACAAAGCCTGCATGTACAATTATTCTATATATCCTATCTATCTGAGTTTTTTTAATAGATATTCAGTGTTCATCCCTAGAACATTATTTGTATAGCAAAACCCGTGAAAGTGAGCATAAGCTTTAAATTTTAAACGAGTCGAACTTTTGATACACTCTCTTTATATAAAATAAAACCTTCAAATATTATTCTCTCAATCCACAAATGGCAATATCCGTACCATTTAACTAATTCGATGGATTCGGACTTTATTCCGATTGGATTTATCAAAGGCTTTCCTCGTTTGTGTAGTATTTTCATTGCGGTCAAACTGATTCTCTATAATATTTCTTGTGATGAACTCGTTTTTTGACTATATTCTGTCCTTGTAGCTAAATTGTATTTTAGAAGGTCTCAAACTGTGTCTTACTAAAAAGTGAAAAGTAAGAATAATTATTGTTAATGAAAATCACATTTTTATAACTTATACTTTTCTTTATCATATAGTTCAAACAATACGATATTTTTCAATGGATCAACGGGATCAAAACTAAATGTAAGCAATAGTCTGTCTATTTTACATTGTAAATAAATAAGCTAATTGAAAATAATTTTTAACTATTATTTGTTCCTTTGATGAACTTTTAACCTTGTTGTGAAAAATATTGAGGTTGGACATGTTTTTACTCATGGACTCTGATAAAGTATGAAATTTACTATTGTGTTTGATTGTTTTGAAGGTTTTCGTTTGTTACTTGAAAACAAGTATTTTTTTAAATAAAAATAACTCAGGGATATAGGGAAATAGACCATCGTTCGTATGTAATTTGTAGCTGCTATCTGCCTATAAAACAATATACTAAAGTTTTTAGTGAGAGTTTTGAATCACCAATCCATATTTTTTCATTATATACTATGAAAAAAACACGAATTTAAAGAATTTCGCTTTATTCCTTAATGATATACAGCATGCCTCGTTTATTCTTTCTGACTTTATTAAATATGGTGTGGTTTTTAGAGAGCAACATTGATTACTTTATCAATGGAAAATTGAACTCTGCTTGAATTTGCGTCATGGCGATTACAGAATTCAGGAGGAAACTGGAAATGTTATAAATCCTAGATATAAGTTTTGCTCTGACTACTGCACACTCACTCTCGATGCTACACCAGAAATCAGACTTGGCGGGTGGCCAAGATTTTCAAGATGAGTCTGTAGCAATGTCAAAAAGCTGATCTGCTTCCTCGTTCGTGAAGGTCTCAGATATATCTGCATTCATAGAATACTTAAGTCGTGCTGACTAAATTTTATCTATAAGAAATTATTTTACTAAACATATTTGTAATTTGGAAAAGCAATTATGAACAAATGTCTGGTTTATCTCATAAGAATCATTGCAGTTTTGTGCAATAGGTGGTTAAAAATAGAGAATGGCCGTAACTTATGAAATTGTATTCCTTAGTATAAGATCAGAGTCACTTTATAATCGTAACCAGTTTTGTTTTCATCGCCATTAGATATGGCGCGTGTATCCTCTTTATACTGCCACGTGACATTCCATGATTAATGACATTCCAATGCGATATCAACATTAATTAAAATAACTGTTTTAAAGGTAATTTTATATCATGATGGAAATCGAGAAGCAGGCTACGTAAAACTTTATTATTGTTGTTATTTCTCCTTTTCTAGTAAGACAGGCCATGGTTTATAGACAGGTTTATGGCATCGTAGAGATACAACATGAATTTAATAAATCGTGTGTTAGTATAGTTACCGTACAGAAAATTAATATAGCGATTTCTAAGACTTCACTTTTACTGCCGTTTGATTCTGCCTCCACTGGTTTTTTTGTATTCGGCCGCGGCTTGCTTGAGTTTCAGCTACATTCACGAACACACACCGCTTTTGCAGTTAAAAAAATGTTATTGGAAGTGTGTTCCCTGTGGTAAATAATGCGAAGCTTTTTATTTCATGTGTAGTTCATTCCGCACTCAATATATTTCCATAATGAACCGTGAAGAAGTTTTGAATGAGATGCCAGTCAATACTGAAGCCATCATCTGATGACATTGGTCTGAAGTCAAATCTACTAACTATAAATCGAATAGAGGACAGCACCAATAGAATAATTCCCAAATATTTTGGTGAAATTTGAAAATAAAAAGGTTTGATATTTATAATTAAACGGGTAAGAAATAAAAATATCGTGTCAGTTCATTATGAGCAGCGTAATTAAATCTCATAAGAGGATAAGTAAAATTTACCTCAAGTAGCTTACAGGATTTAATTTACCTCTTGTGGAACATTATAAACCTAATAGTCTTAAAAATATATTAAATGAATGGTATTTAAAATAAAGCATGATAAAATTATAGATCGCTGTAATTCCTAAAATTATCCAATTTTGAACTCGAAACCGAATTTCGGATCTTTGCCATCGTCATAATGGGTTAAAAACTAACATATTACAATACTGGTACCAAATCTTTGGACAGGCGAAATTTTCAAAAGATAAAAATGTATTTTTTATGTATGTTCGTAAGTATTTACTCTTAATAATCTAGACCGTGTATGCACGATAATTAACAAATCTTACATACTTAAATATAGAAAATTATATAACAGTTTTCATATATAAAAATAATATGTATACAGTTCAATACGAACCCCCACCAAAGTCAGAATAAGCATAAACAAAACATCACTTCACAAGACAGACGCTTCTCTGGAAAGCCTAGAGTTAGAGTTTACCTCAGCAGGAAGATGGATGTAAATGTTGGGATTAGATCCACCTCAAATTCTGCTTAGACCGCAACACTATCACAGTCCTCGAGTTTGGAGTCCATGTCCGACTCAAAAGATCCAAAAAAGGTATATATTGTTATTGCTATTATTTTTAAACATGTTGTTATCAGTGTTATTTCATTTTAATATATATGGTAATTATACTATTAAGTTATATTGTTAATTGAATATATTGAAGTGGATTTATTTATCGTTGGTATACATAAATAAATCCTCATTTCTGCGTACCACAACACATTGGTACGATCTGTTTACTTTGACAGAAATTATAGACAATGTGTTACAATAGCTATTACGATGGGTTGATCGTAATATTTTTATTACACTCAACATGTGCTAACGTACGAAAATACCTATTAAAATATGCAATAACCTATTGAAATTATGTCTAGGAATGGGTTTATTAGTTGATAATTTATTTCAAGAAATCTAATATTCTTAATTTTAAATTGAATAATTAGCAATCTGATGTACATACTACGTAATTTTCGTTTACATATAAATCATAATATCAGCTATATACATATAATAAGGTAAAAATAGTTATGTTAATCATTGTAGACTTAGATTCTAGAGTAGTGATTTGCGTGTGGATTAATAACACATGTGTTCATTTTTGTGATTGAGAATTTTATATAATTAATATTGACTTACTGCGAGTGATTTCATTTCAACAAGCCCGCTTTAAACTAAGAAAAATTATATACATATAAGTAATTGAAGTAATAGCCCTTGACCAACTATCGGTAGTATGAAGCGCTAGTGTGATGTAGTGGAGATAATTTGGTCTGCAGCACTGATAATTGCATTCCGCGAATGCAGTCCAAATTGCTACCATTGAATATACCAATGTATCAGGGGCACAATTTATCACAGGCATATAACAAATATTTGATTTACTGCACATAGATTTGTAATACAACTATATTACTGTAAATACCTAACTTTTGAGGACGTAATTGCAACTAATTCCCTTGAAATAAAGAAACGCGGTCTTCAAATTATCAATTAAAATATTAGTCGATTATTCAATTGTTATTTATAAGAAGCATTCAATACGTATACACCTCACAATAAAGCTCGAATTTAGACATTGATTAGAAATATTCATCCTGATGCAATATGTCACACACTAAAATGACCTTGAAATATAAATTGATTAATTTTCTTCTGACCATCCAAATTAAATATACATATTTCATTATTTGATAGCTAGACTGGTTCTAGTTTCATAAACGTATAGTTTTTTTAGTTTGTTTTTAGGTTTTCGCAGTAAATTATATTTTCACTGTTGATGAATTACGAGTTTTTAATAAAACAGCAGATGTGAAGCATAACATCATTCTTTAATTAGATATTCAATGTAACTAAATTATCTATCATTACTACTAGTAAAAGTAATAGTTTTAGTGTTAGTGTATCACTTGAGTTTGAAATTAATAATATGCTCCTAACTTGATTCGTTAATGTGATGAAGCCCAAAGGAAATTTGAGTTTATATTTATTCAGTAGCTCGTTTGACCAATAACTCGGTTAATACAGAAGTGGTTGAAGTAATGGACAGCAATCACTGATCCGCATGCATTTGTGAGTCCTCCAGATATAACTTGATTTTTCATTTATATTTGTAAAAGTTTAATATGATTTTCTAACTGTAATTCTAGCATAATACGCAAATAAATTATTGTTTTACTCCTAATGTTGAAATTAAGCCTTTATTTATGTTTTTCCGATAACAATAAACTATTACCAAAATTCAATAAACATCTGTATACTTCCTTAGCATGGACTGCTGTTAGATGCAATGTATTATATTTATTATATATGTATCGAGCAAATAGCTCTGCTATTGGTGGAGTTCTCAGAATAAATAATATTAGCTTAATTATTTGAATTAAGCTATCACTGTAGTATTAGGTAGTCTTTACTTATATCCTACGTTAAAATGTTATCAATATTACGCGCTCATTTACCATCATTAAATATAAGGACCTGAAACATGACTTTTCGATAGATAAGATCTGGTTTATTCTAAAGGTATTAAATCAAAATAAACGTTGTTCATTATAAAAGTTTCCTATTGCCAGTTCAGATTTTTTATATAGCTGTATTGGGGTACTCGGATATTGCAGTTAGTTGCTTTTCGTTTGTAATTTTACTTATATTGTTTATCTCTTCTATTATTTTAGCAAAATGATGATTATATTACTATATATTTCCTAAAATGCAAAGCAATCTAATATGGATTACATTAATTCCTTTTGAAAGAGTATGTCCTATCTGGTATTTATGTGTCGTCTTCTATGCAGCAGTAATGTTATAGTTTGTGTACCGTTTTATAAATAAATTGTGATATGAAATGCATAAAATAAATTAAAAGTGATTTATATTTTGTAATGAATTATTATTTATGGTTTATGCAAATTCTAACACGTAAGAGCATAAAATAATTTTAAATTGGAAAAATAATATTTTAGAGAGAAAATACCAATTAATGTAACTGTTAAGCGCAGAAAAACTAAAGCCTTGTAATCAGTCCAATGACGTGGTCAGCCACAATGTCCTGTTTTACCACGTTAACTGTACGAGTGGTATTCGTGATGGGACAATTGAGGTCTGACAAATAGTGTGCTCTAATTGTTACTTTAATTATTTCACCAGACAGTGTCATTAACTTATTTATTGATAGTTTGTTTTAATTTGATATTTTCAAACGTTCTCATTATTTAGTTTTCGTCATTTATTGTATTATTCTGTAAAAATTATTGAAAGAAATGTTTTAAATACATATTGCAACTAACTTTGGAAAATGTAGGGGCATATTGATAACACTGTACATTTCATTCATGGGCCATGGAACTATCTTATGTAAGTATTAAAGGCTTTATACATTTTTATAGAGATCTTTGCAGTATGACCAGATTGGTCTTCCACCAATAACCTGTAAAACTGTAAACAATTGGTAAGGCTTAATTGTATAAAGTTTAATCCAATTTTGGCCATATTTAATTAAGATTTGACTAGTAATAAGTTATGGCAAAAGCTCAGCTTATAGTTTTCAGACAGTTTCAAACTATTCGTTTTATTATATACTTATTTCTAGTACTGGTTAGATGTCGTCTGTAAGTAGAGGGGTATAATATGTGAGTAGGAGGGTGGAAGTGTAAAGCCTACGGTAAGATGAAGCCTCACAAAAATAAATATTTTAAAATTGCAATTATTTCTAAGTAAAAAGTGTTATAATAAAGGAATATAACCAAACGTAACCAATATATATATATATATATATATATATATATATATATATATATATAAAATAGTTATCACTGTTCTTATGAGTTCACTAAAATATATGAAATTGCACAAATACCTCTGTTATATTTACTAATTTTAATGTTTTATAAAAACCTCATCAGCAGTGTTAATATTATTAATACTATTTTTTTAATTTTCCATAGCTACACAGTACATTGATTGCTTTGTTGGATTTTTCTTAAAAATCAATTTGAAATTATATTAAGAAAAGATTAGTGGCTTAAAATGATGGGCATACTAAATAGCCAAATGCTGCAAACTAAGGTGATGAAAGAAATGGCTAAACCAGAAATCTATACCATCCCGTTCTGTACTATCAATGAGGCAAAAGTTAAGTCAAACTTTAATTTTCAAATTGTTCTTTTAAAATGCCAGAGAAAACCAGCAAATTAAAAACATGTAGCTACAGTTAATTGAATGTATATATCATAATTTTAGTTGGGTAGGGTACGATAAGCGGACCCGGTTTTTTATATCGAAGAATGTAATCATCGATACCTAATATTCACATCTCAAATCCTAGACTATCAATCGATATAAATACGCTAACTTATAAATGATACAAATTTGCATCTATATATTGCAGTATCTATAGTCTGCAATATCAAACATATGTTTTAAATTTAAATGTGAATTTAATATAACGGTGATCAAACAAATTATTATAACCGAAATTAGGAAAATTGAAGACGACCATATTTGCTCCTCTCACAGTTACATTTGTTTCTTTCCCACAAATTTCACATAATGGGTTTTTCGGTACGAGTCCTACATGTTAAAGCCACGAAAAACATTTCCCATCATCTTTCAAAGCAATGTCGTGTAGTTAACTAAAATTGACTGCCATTTTTAATAATCGAATTTTACTTGTGTAAAATTGAAATATTACTCTACGTGTACTATCAGAAAGTGTTTACAGCTGTTGATATAGATTATTTAAGTTAATTTTTTCAAAATAATTAATTAGTATTGATTGATTATATCGATGGTTATGATTAAGTAATATCGTTTGCCAATTTCGATATAAAAAACCGGGTCCGCTTATCATACCCTACCCTTTTAGTTTATTATAATGATGCTGTATGTAGAACTGTACAAGAATATAAAACATATATGTTGTAAACAATTTCTCTTCGAGCAATTTTTTTTTAAATAGTAGTAAATTTTATAAAACTACAGTTTTCCAGCATTATTTATTATTTAGAAGAGGCCTTTCGAAATCAAAGTTTTCATGGTAGTCAGGACGATCGCCTCGTGCAAAAAATAAATTGTATTGTAAAAGTGTAATTTTAGTAACATTTACTACCATTTTGAGGATACCAGGTTTTTAACAAAAAACTATTCACAGACAGCATAAAAAACTTAATATTAAAACATAAAAAACTCATGTTTTGCAAAAAGGTCTCATATATATATATTATTAATGTACTCGAGACAGCTGATAGATTACATTGTTAATAATAACTGTAGGTTTTTCACCAAAATAGTTTCTCCTTGCACACTGAAAACTAGACATTGCTACCTAGTGATTAACCAGTAATCACGGTAAGTCTTTACATTATTTATTTTTAAAGAAGTTCTTTCTTGCACACTACAAACTAGATATCGTTTAATAATGATTAGTCAGTAATCAGGAGATGATCCCTTCCACATTGCTAAATATTTACGCTCACGCCACAGTTACTATCAACAAGATATCACAGGAAATGACCTCAGACCATATCATTTTAACTATCGACAGATAATTTTTAAACTTAAAAACTGTTATTCAGGAAGCTTATACACATTTCAATGAATTTCTAAAAGTTTGATTGTACTTTATGCATCAAATACAGATATTTATTCCTTATAATTTCAAAGGGTGTAGCTGGTTACAATAAGTTACAAAAATTATTTCATTAGAAAATATATTTTATTAGTATTGCATAGTTTTCATCCTATGAAGAATAAGAACATATTCATTTACAGTATTTACATAATAGTTCATACATGTACCACATTAAACATAAAGTATATCTACTAAAAGCACGGAATGTGACAAAGCCAAGTGCCAAGTATATAATATGTTAGGGTTTCGCAAACACCAACACAAATTAGTGAGCTTTTATGCATAAATTGAAATTATTCTCTAGATGTAGAATTTCAAAGGCTATTTTTTGGAACTAATGCTTACAAAGAGATGCTCGGAGAGCTAATGACTTTCTGTAAAAGTAAGAAGGTTATTTTTTCTACATTGTAAGAATATATTAAAAAGTTAAATATGGTAATTGTTATAATAGATAAATACAACTTAGGTTGCTATGCCTGATTTTAATTTAAACGTAAATGTATGAAACATGTAGAACAAAGAGATGATTTGAGGTGTCATAAGTTCAATTTTGACCAATTAAACTAAATGATGTGGTTCTTAGCGGAGCGATTAACTCATACACGACACACACGGGCATGTGAGTGAGTATAGATCATGTGTATAATATATGTACACTTGGAATGTTTTACTCTATAGCCATTCAGTATCACTCGTAAACAGGTATGTTCGTATCACTATAGTATACTAAGTAAAAAAAGTCTAAGTAAGATATACATTTTATAAATGATGCTTGGTTATCTTTACTTTTAGATGAAGAACGTTAAATACGCTAACCAAATATAACTAATACTGACATCTTTACCGTTTCCAGTACTAAAAATAGCAAAGTATTTCTGTTTGTGAACTCACGGAGAATTTTCACGGTTTTCAGTACTAAAACTATTAAAGAATTTCACTGCCTGAAAACTCAAGGGGGATGTCATAGTTTCTATTACTAAAACAACCAACGAACTTCCCTATCTGAAAATTCGCGGTGGATTCAACGTCTTCGATAGTAAAACTATCAAAGAATTCCGTTGTCTGACAACTCACGGAGGATTTCACTGTTCCCAGTACCAAAAGAACCAGAGTGTTTCTCTGTTCAACCAATCTCGATGGGTTACACCGCTCTCAAGTGACTTCTTACTTACAATCACAGTAACATTCTTGGCAACCCTTGACAAACTGTCGTAACCGGTCACAACAAGCCCAGGAGAAATATAAATTAAGCTCCTAGTAAACCTTCGCTTATTGGCCTATTTATTAATTTAAATTACCCGAAACCAAATTAATTCTTTTACCTACGTCACCGCTCTATTTTGCCCTAAATGATGTAACTCTCTTCACAAGTTCGGGTTACAAGACTACTGCTACGACAAAAGCGAGGTCTACCTGCCACCTAGCGTAAAGGTCAGGATTAAATTAACCCCTCCGGCTGGTCAAAAACATCCTCCGATAACTTAAAATCTAAATAAACTATCTTCATGAGAACCAAAATTATACGCGTTCATTCGCTTAAAAAGAACAACAACAATTAATAATCATTTAAGATAGTTTCAATATTTAAATACATATTTTTAACGCCTACAATGTAAATAAAAATCTTCCCAACCCCTCCAGTAATAGTGTGTGATAAAGCTCAGCCAGTTATGTAGTATTAAGATATTACTTGTAACCAAATTATGTTTAACCGAGTATTTTAAATGTGCTAACCTAATACCATTGTCGAAAGGCGAGCTTTATCGTTCGACAAAGTTAAATAGTTTTACCAGAGCGAAGCGACATCGTTATACGGAGCACTCATTACGACATAACGAGATTCCGCTGTCGCTTCTTCGTTTATTTCCGATTGAAGTGTGTACTACGATCCGTTCATCCGCAACTGAATATATTTCATATAAAAGTACTTTTAAAAACTATTAAAGGATGGAAAGATTTTACTAACACTTATATCTTTTATATATATATATATATAATACAAATATATAAAATATATGTACATATAATACATATAAGATATACGTGTTAATAAAATCATTCCTTCATATAATAATTTTAAAGTATTGTAAAGTTTATTTTTTTAACTAATACGAAACCACTAAGTAATTTTTTTTCAAAAGCTATATTATATTAATGCAGTATATTATTTACAAAATTTCAGTGAAAAATAAATATTATTTAATTTGACTAGAAAAGAATTAAATTAAAAAAGATCATGAAAATAATACTAAACCATTTTTGTAATATTCGAAATAGGAAGAACTTAGTGGCATAAAGAACGTGTCAAACTTGAAGCAGAAAAACCAAGAAGAAGTAGATAAACTGCTTAAGCATTCCACAGTGAAAAAAGCAGTGATAAGAGAAACAAAATATTTGATTGCAGAACTCAAGTGTGACGGAGCGAATACCGAAGAATATACATAGAACTTATCAGGAAAACATTCACTAAATACTAGTTCAGGATATCATTTCATATAAAACACAGATATTAGGATGGAGTGGAGGACGAAACGCTGGAAGAAGGAAGTTACAAATAAAGAAGGAAGAGGTTTAAGTGACAAGGATCTCCGAGACATTGCACAGAGAAATAGCAATAAATAGTCTTAAAACAAAACTGAGAGATAAAGTAAACTGTGAAAACTTTAAAGAGAATATTATGCATAGTAAAAGCATAGCGTAGACTAGTCTTAATCTATGTAAGAGTTGAGAAAAGAATAAATGATTGGTTAAATACGTTGTTAGGAAATTGGAAAAGTGCGTATAGGGGTAGGGAATAGGGAAGTAATTAAGAAGCGATAATCTTCAATGGTAACGGCGTTGAGGGCAGGCAAAGACGTGTGTGTGTGTGTGTGTGTGTGTGTGTGTGTGTGTGTGTGTGTGTGTGTGTGTGTGTGTGTGTGTTTGTTTGTTTGATGACTTAAGTACAAATGTACAAGGAGCATAAATACTGGAAGAAAGAACAATGTAACAAGGAAAGTGGCCTGGTGAATAAGTCTTCTAGTTGTATCTGGGAATGGAGGAGGGAACAAAAGCTCCACTTCTCTCTTCCTCTCTCCCTTTCTTTTTCACTGTTTCATAGGTCGTAATATGAAAATTGTGAAGGATTTTCATAAAAGGTGGGTTGTTAAATACAGCATGTAACAATAAGTATTTATTTTCACTAGTCTATAAAATTCACCTGGACGTCACTGATTCACTGACTTATTGTAGTTGACAAGAGTAATCGTTCTATATAGTGTTCATATAGTGCAACATATAGACATATTGAAAAATTTGGTACAGTTGCAATTTTGTTTATATCAGTAAGGAACAATATATTTATGTTCTTACTTTCACACACATATGTAAACACGTATACATATAATATGTATGAATTTTTTACAGACAGAATATGAGAGAACTGGTGATATACAAGATACAAGAAACATAAAAAACTTATTCTATACGTTAACCTTGGCTGTCTTTAATCCAGACGAGTCATTTCTAAACTGCAATGTTAACATGCTTTTCCCATTCCTTGCTTTATTACTTTATCAATAATTCAAACTATTTACTTATTTATAACTTATATAATGAGAAAATTAAATTAGTTATAGAGAGATAAGAAACTATATTTAACTGTATATCAGCTAAAAAGGAAACACGAAGACAAAAATTTTATTTAAAACTTATTTTTTATTAAAACTCTTAACTTGATATAGTTAGTAACTAAGAGAGATACACCATTATAAAATCACAGAATTTACATGTTTATGCATATAAAACAAGATTATTATAATCAAAGTAACATTTATTCAAAGACCGGAATTGATATCGATTAATTTAATGTTAAAGAATGTTTTACTTTTTGGAGGATATAATATGAAAAGCGGCCAAGAATTGAAATTCCAATGCTGCAAAGCATTTTAACCTGAGTCTGCGTTAGAGACACGTGACTATCTCCTGATGTCGACCTTAATCATATTGGATTGTTTGGGATTGTTCAGGAAACATTATTGAAGAACGATTTTATTTAATTTCCTGGTACACTATCTTTTGATACTTGTGTCAGAGGAATATCATTTGTAGAGAACCAGTTTAAGCTCTAGGTGCACCTGCTTGATTATAAACTAGCAAAACTTTCACTGGTCTTAAGTAAACAGCGCGTGTATATTGAATTGGTGTATTTGTGTCAAATGCAAAAAATTCTAAAATTTCACTTTCTTCTGTAAATAATTTAATCATTAATTTTATGATTTTAAAAATTGCACTGTACAAAATTAATGAAATATATGGTTTAACATACGCACGACAGGATAGTGCTTCATATTTTGAGATCTAAAATTGATTTTGAGTAAAAGCCGAGATATGGAATTTTTTTTAACATAATTAACGTTAATTTTTAAACATACAAGCAGTATCGAATTGAGTTTTTTTTTTTAAGTAGATGTTTAGTGATCTTCGCTATGGATTGTACTACTGCTATATATCAGTTTTATTACCACTTTTTATATAGTTATATCAGTTTAGTCTGTAGTGAAGTAAAACTTACTTTCGATATCAAGCTTTTCCGTATTGATTTTATTATTTTACACTATGCTTGACTTTATTAATTTTTTATACTTGTCCATACATCAAGACTGCTATTTTTAAACGTAATGAGATATCAAAACATTTCTGCGAATTTAATTTATAAATTATTACTTATTCTACAACCTGTTTTATTTTGTTCTACGCTAGTTGGGATTTTCATCGGAATACAAGCAACTAACATCGAAACATATTAATATAACAATACGTTCTATGCAATAATACATGCGGTGTTTTTTATTGTCGTGTTTATTATTAATATCTTTTAAACCGTAAGTCTGAAAAAAAACTGGAAATGGGGCTCGTTCCTACTTTTTTTGTTTTACTTTAAAAATATATTTCGAAATCATTAAATAATAGCCGCCATTTATCTTGTATAACTTATAATAATTTTTTTAAATACATTTTTAAGGCCATACGACTACCGCTGTTAAGTGCATAATAAGTGTTTTTCTGATGAGTTTTAACTTACTTTCGTTTAGAATATCGAGTATTTTTGTAATACACTTTTGTTAGTATTAGTCAAGTCTTGCATGAATAATCACGTATATATGTGTATAAGCTATATCGATCGCTTGTGCACAGTAATGTATCACTATCCAAGTGAAACTGAAACAAGATTATTTAGAACAGTTTTCTACCAAATATAGCAGTTGATATTACAAGGATAGTACCTAAGACCGCAGATGTAGTCTATAAACTCAATTACCTTGTACAAACACTCCCTTTGGGCTAAATTAACTGAGTTATGGATCCTCAATTCTCCCTCGTACACGACTCCGACCTCGAAATATTCACTCACTGTCACAAGTAGGCAACATAGTTTACAATATATACGAATATTTTGTAAAATCACAGGTAAAGAGGTATTAATTATTTACTTAACCTTCAAATTGATAATAAGTAAATGTATTATATATCCCAAGCACGTTTTATTAATGCAGTTATACTTGTATTATGTGAATTAAACCATTTATTGTGTTGTAATTCTATCTATAGAATTTCGAGATATACCACATCATACAAAAATTTAATAAATGTTTTGTACCGGGAGCATTCCTCATATCCTAAACGTACATCGTGGTTATGTATCGTACACCAGAGGAGAGATTTATTACGCAACTTAATGTTGATAGTTATTTGTCCACAAACATATTTAAGATTACTTAAAAAAAATGACATTAACATATTATCACGCTGCACTTGGCAGTGACATTTGCGACTTTGAAATGGATAGTCTGTGGTAATACTTGGACAATATTTCAACCGCTAGTTTGGGTGTTCAAAGATCACTCAAAGATCGTAGTTTCCAGATTTTTTCTGTGCAGCGAACGCAATGTTATGTAAAATGACATTTACTGTAAACATACACATAATAAAAAAAAAACTACATACACCATACTTGGAGAAAATAGCGTGAGAGGAGAAAAAGTTATTTCAATTGACCTTTATCTTGAATTGAGGATTTAATTATATTTTCTGGTTACTGCTTAGTTTTAACATTTTGAGTGTTCGGCAGATGCCTTGAGATGACTCATTCTGTGTAGACCAGCGTAAATACTGTTAACTAACCTCAATCTTCAATTATTTAAAAAACAAAACACAATGGTAATTTTTAGTGTAACTGTATTTATTATTTCTTGCATCAGTATTTTTCTTGCTTGATTATGAATAAATGTTAAGTCGTTTAATATTTTCCTTAAAATCCATCAGCTTTTTAAATATAGTTTATTTATTTTTGATAAATGGTGCAATGCATACCACACATTACTGATGTGTGTATTAAAATACCAATGAGCATTGGATTTATAAAAGATGTCTAGCTCCCAATACACTTTGATAAGTAATTTGGACAATGAAAATATTTATAGAATCAAAATTATGAAGACAAAAGGTAAAAGAAATTAATTAAATTGTGTGTTTAGAAACCTTAAAGTCACTACATAACCATGTATGTAAACTGTTCCCTGCCCCTAAAGAAACTCATCATGTCCCTGTTCAAGTGTTTTTGGACTATGCTGAAATAAAAAAGTGCGCTTGATTTATACACTCACTCAAGCGGATAATGTAATTTTATTGCAAATGTGTTAAGAAAAGTAAAACTTCAAGAGTACTAAAAACTAATTACAATAGATTAAAAATTACATGATAGATCAGGAAACTTGATTATAGTTTACTGCTCGCTGTTTAGTAATTCATAAAACTATTACTATATTTATTACACAAATATGATTTTTTGGCGGTATAAATAAACCAAGACATGTCGAAATTAATTTCTTCTGTAGAATTCCACATTCACTAGTGCGTGTGTGACATATTGTTTTGTTCTCTTAACTTCTGTGCAGTGTCACCTCTTAGGTTTATTTTCTTTTGCCCGGATTAATGCTGCCTTTGTACTTACATTCTTATGATAATATAATTTAAAGCTATATTTGGCAGTTTATTGTCGCACTTTTTAGTTCTAAGTTATATTTTAAGGGTAGCTTTAAGGATATTTTACAACTGAAAAAGATATATTTAAATCCTCTACACGTGGTGTTTTACTTTTATAATTTCCTATTTAGATTAATAGTTCTCCTAAACTAGCCTCTTGAGCGGACGTTTATCATTTCTTTCACATCTGGCCTTTTTGCTAATGTCACTTTCATCATCACGTAGCCATTTTTTATTCATAACTCCTTTATGTAAATAATTAATTATTACATGGTAAATTCATTGGATGTTTATAGTCATGTCTATACATTAAAACTGTTGAAATTAAATTCGTTCTATTTATTTTAACATGGAAAATAAAACACAAAAGTAAAATCTCGCAAAATCTAATATTTGATAGGAAGTCAGGGACAGGCACGTAGGTGAACACAGCCGAGCTATATAAACACTTCTTGTTATGGAGCTGCGAGAACGTGGCTTACTCTCCTGTTCTCTGACGGTTTTCATTTTTTATTCCAGGCAGAATATGAATTTCTGTATAATTCTCATAATTTAGCTCACAAATCATGGCACTGTTTAACTTAACTATGTTTTATATATGTCAGAAATATTCGTAGTATAAAGATACGAATAATAGTGTGTAAAATAATATCCTTAGCCCCCAAAACTATTACCTGAATCAAAGTTAATACCCTATTCTGTTCTAATACATTATTATGGCAAATTCTTTCAAATTGCCAGGAATAGAAAGATAAGAAACGTTTCTCCCTTAAAATAATGAAATATTTTTCAACTAAACAATTGCAAGTCCTCCATCTAAACAGTTGGACAATTAACGACTCGTTTTACACAGTTTCTGACACTTACGAAAATAAGTTTACTTCAGTATATTAAAATTTTAACTATGAAATAATGATTGATTTTGTAGAATGTTAGAAATTAATAGTTACTCAAAAGCTTGGTCTTATCGAGTGAATGGTGGTCATATCCATGTATTGGGTAAAAAGTTTTAAAACTCTAGCAGCGTCAAAAATAAATCAATAAAGTATGGATGTCGACACAGGCCTGTATAACTTTGAAGAGCCCTCTTCTGCATAGGAATGACCGCAGACACTGAACAAGAGTATCATTTTTTGATAGTTAAGCGCGGCACAGGCACATCGACATGACCGAGAAGGAACAACCAGGAGTCCAGTTTCCTGTCCGCCATCACTGCCTTTATGAGCGTGATTGTCTCCCTGATCGTTATCGCAGAATGAAAATATCTTGAAATAACATATAAGATTGCAGTTCCTATAGGTTTCTTTTGCAATAAAACAATTTTATTATTTATGTTGTCAATAAAGGTAAAACAAAATTACTTGTAACTAAAACTAAAATGACCATATAAAAGTGTTCACAAAAGGATGTCAAAAACCTTTTGTGGCTCATATTGAAGACACTGATCTTATTGATGGAATTTTAACTTTATGTAAGCCTACAGTTCTATTTACAGGTCAAGTTTAGGCAGACTCACGTATTTGATTAATGAACTTCATTATTGGAAGCTGTATTATGTTCTTGTTTATTTAGGCCTTCAACGTTTGAATCCAATAGTTCAAGAAGTCTTGACAAATTGAAACAAAATAAGCGTATTTAATATTTTTTTTTTATTTATTAGTTAGCTATGCCAGGCTGTATCACTATTTTTTGTGAATTTGGCCAAGTTATGCCACTTTATGTTTAGTAAATTCTGTTTTTTATAACTATAAATTGATTGAAAAGTTTAATATAAATATCCAAAGTCATGGTGATAGTTTGAAAACAACATCACTAATTAAGTAGTAGTGAGTTAAAAATACTCGAAGAAGAACTAATAATACAAGTTTATTAGTTTCAGGACTGTTAGGTCATCCAACCGTGTTAGTTCTCGAAGGCTGTTAGCAATTGTAGTAATATGGCCACCAGAGAGGTGTAAGATCTATCTCTAATCCACTTGTGCAGTTGGAGAGACTATTACTTGTTGCGGTTACATTGTTCATTGTCAATATCACACGTGACTGACATACTTCTATGATTGTTGTATGAACTAATATTCTTCTACTACTTACACAGTATAACTTGTTCATCTGACATTATTTTATGTTTTTACCAATATATAAATAAGGACCATGTCCGTCATAACTGTGACCTTACTTTGAATATTACTGGTAATTATATGTATTAGGATACAATTTTGTGAATACGATACATATCTTTGAAACTGAAAATCTCATTCGCTCAGGAATGATATATGTTTAAACGTGTATCTCTGTTGAAAAAATGAAAGCAACACCAATTCAAAATAGAGTAATATGTGATAGAAAATTATGTCGTTTAATCATACGATTCTTTGCATCTCTTATTTCTAACTAAGTGTTTTGTGCAACTTAATACAAGGCAAGAGTTTTTACTCTGAAGATGGCTGGAAAAACAGCTTGTATAAAATTGTGGCAATATTAAAGAAAGCTTTTTAGGTAATCCAAAGAAATGAAGTTTGAGAGTTTCTTGTGAACAGGAAAGGTTGTCAAGACAACTCTGGCTTGGTGATTTACCACAAGACGGCTGTTTTGTCTCACAGGAGAAGATTACCAACTCCCACCTGCAGACGTTATTGTCAAGATGGACTCGTAACTACCACGCCTTCTCCTTACTCTGATGAACATTTCTAAAAAATTCAGTAATTAATATTATTTTTTGCAAAATTATTGCTAAGGACTGTTCGATTTATCCGGATTTATGTTTTACAAATAATTAAAGTATCACAACGCTATCATATAAAAAATTTATTAAAATCGAAATCGTTTGTTAATTTTTTAGTTCATTTTGGATAGCGAATGTACGAATGTATTGTTTATAAATAAATTTATCAGTTTTTATAATACACAATAATATGAGATAATGTTTAATTGTTCGTTTGCACCAATAAAACATAGAAATATTAGTCCGGGAACACTCATTCTTCTAGTTATATACTAAGCGAATACGTTAAAACCATAAATCATTATTAAGTGCACACAACTAAATAATAAGTAGATTACACAATATAATGCAATAAGATAGTTTTGTCCATGTTTATATAGTTGACTATGTTATTCATTTGCTGTACGCAAACAGACACAGGGTAAGTATTTTCTTAATAATTTCTTTGTATTGGTTACACTGAGCAAATAAATAATAAATAATTGATTTGACTATACAAAAAGCAAAAATAAGAATTAAAACAATTATGTATTCATATTTGTCTTATATAATTACCGCTAGTCTCTATATAAATAATCGATTTTGGTTTTTTCTTGGTGTAACATTATTTTATAAATTGTTGGTTTGATGAAAAAACTTTAACTGTGGTACTCTTGCCAATTTCTTAAAACAGCCATTGAATTGAGATCAAACAGAGGAAATGAACAGTGAATAGGATTCCCAATCCTTAGGCATAAGTATGACTCCTCAGAGTCATTGTTATAAAACGTCGGTCACCCGTCGCATTATTTTAAGGCAAATATAACTTAAAATCGATTGATTGCAATTATACAGGAGGATAACTGCAATGATTAATTATGGATCACCATCCACCACAGTTCTATATGTAAGGAGATTTTTACAACAAACTCAATAGATAAGACAGTATCTGGCGCAAGTAGGGGATATTACCTAATTAATTCCTTAGGTATAACAAAAAATTTACTTATAATCCATTTTGTCTTGTATTCATATATAAACTCTTACAGCTTTTCTCCAACTTAAATCAAAAATTTACGAATAGGGATCTATACTAAGAACTGCCATTTCGTAGCAACTAATTAAAGATTAATTTGGATCCTCCAGATGTGAGAACAATCATAGAATCTATTGTTACATCTGGACGTGAGCAGAGTTACAGAAGAGACACAATATAATTACTTCGGTCAAGATTTTGCCTTAGGCTGTTAATATTTGGAGAAAGAGTTTATAGTTCACATAGTACTGTTATTGAAAATTACACCTAATTATTTTCAAGATATACTGTTATTCAAATATATTTTAGAATCTTCTTTTAAAGATGTACACTGATGGTTTTATTATTACCTAATTAATTACTTAGTTAATTTTAACTGGGATAATAGATTTAAAATTATTTGTATGTAGTCTTAAACCACTATTTTACATAAATATATATATTACTTTTTTTCAGGTAAATAAGTTCCATTTATTGTTATGTGAATGACTGTAACTTCAAGGTTCATTCTGCGTACAAAAATATTTATTTCAATACATTTGAAAGCAAAAGGAGTTCCAGGTAAGTGTTACATATTATTGGAATAAAAAAGACGTTATTCGCCAAAATATTATCCATTTTATCTAAACATATAGGTTAGCATAAATTTTGCAGGTTTAACATTTTATAATTGTTTTGCATCTTGTAAAATCAAACTAAAACTAAATTTGAAATGATATTTTTTAAGATACTGATATTTTGTTTCATCATTTAAACTGCTTTAAAAGTTTTTTGAAGTTACATATGCACATTTACCAGACTTTTCCATTTACCTGCAATTTAACTATAAAACAGCTTTTATTACTAAACCAATAATATTCCTATTTGCATGAATATATTACGTCTAGCTATAATTTTGATACCTAAAACAGCTCTTGGCTTAAAAACACGTTTAGGTGAATAATTTGATACGAAATGAATGGCATTCATGTTACACGAACATTTCGTATATCTTATAGGCAAACAAAAACAACAAATTAATTATCTTAGGAACTATTTTAATTTGTATACCATAATCAGAGATAATGGAGACTATTACTATTTTGCACTTAGCACTAGTTTTAATAGGTATATAGTGCTCAGAGTAAAATGATTATATTAAATGTAATAAAAGTTATGTATATTCATACTAATATCATTCCACATGAATATTCTATTGAAGAATTAACCCTTAAAATAATATTAGAAATAACAAAAAATTAGTACATATTACTTTACTTTTGACAATTGTTTAAGTTTTCTTGAATATAGAATTTTAAATTTAATATTTCCGAAAACCATGTTATCCATTTTAATGGACTTCAAGTTTAAATTAAATAGCTGATGCATTCGAAGTAAATTGAAATATCTTGCTGTCATTTACGATCTCGTCCACTAAATTACATTTCTTAAGTTCAGGTCATATTCAAAACCAGTTTTTAGGATAATTATAAATCCAACCATTAAATTTTCCTTGCGAACGGATCAACAGTTCTCCTATAAGGGAAATAAATAATTATAAGAATAAACTATTTCTTCTTAATAAAAGTATTTTAAAAGAGTATTTCACTCATAGGACAGTTGTTGTCAGTTGGAAGTTTTAATTATATAATGCACTTTATATAATAATATCCACGTTTTCAGCCTTCTGGTAACTGACGAAGGTTTACGTTGTGTTAGAGTGTAATAAACCATCGGAAATCCCTTCGAAACATATTCTGCTAAGTTTTAAGCAAAAATTATTAAATGTGATCTCTAACCAAACAATATTCCAAAATTAGGGCAAATGTGAGTGCCAAAGGTGCACTCCTTGATAGTGATAGAATAAAAGAAAATCACTTCCGGCGTAACGCAGCTGACGTATCTGAGTGTTTCCCACATATTTTGAGAAATACAATTCTTTTTAGGTAATTGGTAATCTTCTATTTTCAAGAATGATTAAACCACATTAAGCTCTAGTTATAATATGTCAACAAATAAAAATACCAACATACTTTTCATAATAAAGCAGTAACATAATGAATCTGAAATATTTTAATACAAAACATAATTTAAGAATAAATAAATAAGAAGTTTAATTAATTACAAATTCATCTTAATTATGCAAAAACATAAATTTAGTGGTAGCGTTGGTTTATTTTTATATTGGCACTTGAGACTTCCTCAGAAAGATTTAATTTAAAAGTTTTCTCGCTTTTGCAGCTATGAATAATTTCCACTTTATTGCCCATCAAAGTTTTAATTACTAAAGAGAAACAAAGATACTGTTTTGGAATAATGAAAGCTAAGTATTATCTTGTTTTCACGAAACATTTTGTTTTCAGACAACAACATAAATTCATGAATCAGACAGAAAAATATGACTTTGTATTCCTGGTTAAGTCGAGTTTGAAGTAAATAATAAAGGCGTCACCTTGGTAGTGTCTTCTTATATCGATTCCAAGATGTATTGTGACACGAGTGACTTTAGCTTATTTCGATATGTAATCAAACAAATTTTAACTCAGCATCACACATTTTCAACATTTTCGTTAGTACAAGACATAGTTATATATGACAAATCCAAACATAGTTACTCTGAATTGTTATACGTAGAGAGCATGATCCGATCTATTTTGGGTTTCATCAGTCCACTTACAAGAATTTCAGGTAGGAAATGTAGACAATTATTCTGTATTCATGCAAAATCAAACACGGCTGAAGTAATATTGTGAAATGATTACAGTAAATATAAAAGCTACAACGTAATGGATTAATATGTCTTATCTCTCTCTATTAACCCCTCTATTAAGCCTTTATTACTTCTCATACTAAGTAGGTTTAAATTATGCTTCTTCTTCACATCCTTCTTTAACTCCTTTAAATTTGATAACTATAATTCTAGTTTGTACTTCTCTTATTATGCTTTTAAGATAATGAATAAAAATACCACATATGAAGTGTTATCATGACTTTTTTAATAAATAGCTCAGACTACATTAGAAGATTTTCTCTAGTTTTGATAATAATATATTATTTAATCGTAATTTTATACATTGTTCTTTATTTATTGCTAGATTCTGGAAGTTTCTCCTAATGACATGTAATTTTATTAAGTAAAAAATATTTTTCGTTACTAGGTTCGGTTTGTGTGTTCTAGAAAGAACCAATTTGTCTGTGTAAGTTAACATTATTTGGACAGTTTAAAGCTTCTTGAAGTTTACAAAAGAAATCTTTCATTTTAGAGCCAGCACGATAAATAATCTGGAAGAGCACATAAAACTCGAGTAAAGCATGAAGCACATTCTGTTGTCAGCCTCGTGACACAAACAGTATATTCCCCTTAACTTTTACTTTGGTAGCGTACTAAATTCTGCTCCCGATGCAACATCCCGTCACAACACAATCTGTTCTTTCCTTCAGTTCTGGGAAAACAATTTCTCTAAACACAGCTTATATTTTGGTCAACAAGTGACTTTTGTTATTGGAGCCGTAGAAATATAGTGGCATATATTTCGTATAATGTATTTACATATTCTGGTTAGACTTTAATATTATTTTTGATATTCTATGAGTACTTTATAGGTGGGATATTGCTCTGTATGTTAAAGTTTTTCAAGATGTTTATAGAGACATCTTGTGGATAGTTAGGTTACGGATATGTATGTGACACCGATTAAAAGTATAAACTCGCTCTAATGTTTAGTAAGTATGACTAATTTGGGAATTTCCGTACACTTTTCTCGAAAACCTCAAATTTGGTAAGTATACATTTATAGCTACTCTGTAGGCAAAACTCATTGGCTTCTTAAAACTGTAAGTCTTCTACTTAAGTGAATCTAAACCAGTACACAAGCAAAAAATTAATTAAAAACCTACAATGCTTGAAATAAAAATCCCTGAGATTGAAGTTCAGATATATATTTATGATAAGAAAACATTGAAAAGTCTTTTCCAGATAAGAATGTACTTTGTGAAGAGGCTGTCTGATAAGGAGTATATTTATGGACACTGTAATATATCCTCCGGCTTTCTTATCTCTCCTTGTATATTTCTTGTATCTCTTAGTATGATAAATGAGTTGATTTTATAAATAATATGAAGAATAGCAGTACCAATTTCTTGATATATTTAATATTGAAGTTTATTGTACATAGAAGAGATATATCCAAAGAAAGGCACTACAGGACTTTGACTCACTATGAATATTCATTAGTTAAAATATTACTAGCAGAATCTGGCAACTTTCTCCATAAAGGCGTTTATTAAAACTTGTCTTGCCTCGGGAAAACATAGGTTTCAGGTTTCTTTGGGCTTATACTTTATTCTTTAAGAATATTTTTTTTGTAATTTCGTTCGTTTAATGTATTCCTCTAATATATAAAGTACCTACATTAAATAAATAATAATATTAGTGAAACTAAAAGATTAGTATTTAAAAATAAATTTAAGTTAATTAATAATAATATGTATTATTTATTTAATTATTGAAATAAACGTTATCTCTTATAAATATTATTATTTTTTTCGGTAAGTGTTTGTACGTTGGATTATCCTGATTTATCTATTATGTCACTAAATCTTTAAAGCTGAATACAGCAAAATATTTATTCCCTAAAACATTTAATGAATATTTTATAAATTTAATCCACATACACCGGTTTAAAGGCAAGCTTTTTGTTGTCGCATTAGCATGAGTCCTTTAGTCTTGGTTGGAATTCTTTATCTTCTTTTCAAATGTGAAGGAAATGGTTGCATTTTTATTTAATAGAATTATTATCTCCAAGTATAAAGTAAAACTAATAACAAATAGGTGGAGCTTATACTAAATGGTAACTATGAAGTTACGTAAACAAAGTATAAGGTAGACTATTTAATCCGGATGAAAGCTGAGATTTGGAAACTTTACGGGCTTTAATTAATCCGAACTCAGGAGGTTCTATAATCTCTATTACCTTTTGTGTAACGTTGGTTATTACAAATCATTAGAGAAAAAATAACGAGTTTTTTGTTTTTCTTTCATAATATCTCTAAAACAATACCACGTATTAAATGTTAAGTATTGATTGTCAGCTAATGTCATCAATTATAGTTTAAAACACCATTTTATTTATAAGTATCTGTTATCAATACGGTGAAATTAACTTTTACATATCGTTTTAAAAATTATAAGACTTTAAAAATAAAATAAAACCAGTACTCTTGGCAGTATACGAATGTTAGATAGGGAATCATAATATATTCTTTGTATCCTTTTTACGCGCAGGGTTTAGTTTATATATATATATATATATATATATATATATATATATATATATATATAAAGCGGATACTTTATAGTTATTTTTAACAATATTGCTTTAAAAGGGGTGTTTTTTAGTTATTTTTCGTTCCTTTGTTAGCTTCAATCCTAATGTTAGCGAACGTTTTTACATTTACCTTGTATGACGCTAACAACTGATTTTACTGCCACTTCAGGGAAACTTTTGGTGAAGCGTAATATAGAAATTCTTCTATCCAATAATATGCAGTGGTGAGTTTGTACTTAGTGAATTAAATTTCATAGAAAATAATTTCCATGCAGTAAACCTCAATTATCTATTTAGATACAGCCTAATTGGGAAAATAATTGTGATTCTGCCACCGAATTCTGATTGAATATAGTGAATATTTTTCGGTTTATTCAAATACATATTGCATATTTCACCTGGCACTGAATAAACTCGCTGAATATTAACTGATATCAGTCTGTGTTTGGATATTATGAGTTCTAACACCAATCTCATTATTATTTTATAGGTTACGAAAACGTTAAACACTTCAATCGAGGTTTGAAGTCTATCCTCTTCTTCAAGTACAAAAGGCCCTAAAGCATTAAAAAACTAAAAACATTTACTGGAATTTAATATCTTTATTAAGTGATACTTAATGATCTGCATGTATTCCAGTCTGAAGAGTTATTTGCTTCACCTTAGTTCACCGTTAGTTCGAATGTGACATATTTATGTTCTTGACTCCTGTGCAGTGACGCTTTTATATGTCAATGCAGACTTAGAGGACTTTGAAACAATACAATTTGCTTTATTGTATCTGTAAATGATATATCATAAAACGTTTTCAAAAAGAAATATATATATATTGTTTTAGAAAGTAAAGATAGCCATTAATATTCCCGAGTTAATATTGCAGATCCTGATGTCCTTCACAGTACACTACCAAACTCCAGCTCAACCCACCAAGCTGGAATAAATCATGGTATGTTAGTGTTTGGGGGGGGGGAGCGTATGGAAAGTTGTTTGCATTGATAATTTATGACCATTCGAGACAGGATACGTGGATACACTCACCACTTTCGAATGGTTATTGGGCCATAACAGTTAAGCACTCTTTTGTTCGTGAAACAAATTTCCTTCCGACTTTAAAGCTATTCGCAGTGGAGACCGAAAGATTAAAGAAACAAATGAGAGGTCACGTGATATATCGACCTGCTGTGTTCTGTCACAGAACAGCAGCGGCCTCTCTGTCTCTGCCTCCATCAGCTGTGCACAGTTGGTCGGCCATCAGTGTTGAAACAGAAACAGTATTATTGTCCAGTTAACTATTGCGCTATTAAAACGCTGAACTCTGATTTATTTTTTAAACTGTATTTTAACGAAGTATTTCCAGTTCACAATTACCACTATTAGAATAAATAAGTAAGTAACAATATATGTTTATTGCTGGTGTACCAGTGTGCATTATTTTAAGGGATATTAAGTATTATTTCCTCCAGTCCGACTATATCTAATTTCAAATTAATATATAAGGCATCAAAACCATAAATGGAATAAGGTATACAATTATTTTGAATAGATTTGACTGTGTGTAAAGTCCAAAGGCACTTGTAAGCTGAATATTTCCTCATGTTGATAAAACGTTTATTAATAATGTATAGATAAACTGGTCTTGCATTTAAACATCAAGAAGTAATAGAAATAAAATTGTAAAATAATTCATTGTCACTATCCAAAGAGTATCTTATTTACATTAAGTAAGTATTTATAAACTTCGAATTTCATTTGGGGAAAATACTCTGTAAGGAAATAACTTATTCAATGCGGTAAAAATAGAAAGACTAAAACACAAAGACCTTTAAAATACATTTATAGTACTAGCTGGTATTCAATCTACGAGCTAATATTTACGGAGATAAGCTACGGAGTTGGTGGTTTCTTAAATCATTTATCTCAAATAGTCTCCAAAACAGTTTAATGAGATTGTGCCTACGGACTAGTGGAATTCAGTGATAAAATATTGCAATTGTCTTGATTGACCACAGATTGTCGGGGACACGTTTCGCTGGATCTACAAGATAGTCGAGCCTACTGTATTTCATGTAACAGCGATGTTAGTTGTTTCGGGCATAGCGTAATCTCTAATAACTCTTAAGATTATGAAGGAAACAGGATTTTTCCGGACATTTGCCATCGTTCAGTGAAACAAGAAAACAGTAACACTACGTTTCGAGATCTGCAATCTGATCTCTTCTTCAGGTAAAGAACTAACCTAATACATAATTACAAACTAGGTTAAAATAAACAAATCCTACTAAAGCGTTGTGGCACGCCTAATTATTCCGTAGTTTAGTTTTAATGATTAGTGTTTTGTATTAAGTGCATGTCTATAGAGCTAGTGAAGTTGACAAACAACATGTAGGTTGTGATTCCTGACTTAGGCGTGCCACAACGCTTTAGTAATATTTGTTTATTTTAACCTAGTTTGTAATTATGTATTAGGTTAGTTCTTTACCTGAAGAAGAGATCAGATTGCAGATCTCGAAACGTAGTTTTACTGTTTTTCTAGTTTCACTGAACGATGGCAAATGTCCGGAAAAATCCTGTTTCCTTCACAATCCTTCCATCGTCAAAAATAACCTTCAAAAAAAAATCTTAAAATTAACTAAGTTTTTACAGTTTTCCGTCTTAAACGTCCGGGGTCATCTATGGTCATAGATTCACAGCACCTCGAATTAATATTGTTAACAAAATTAAAAACTTTAGATATCCCAAATCGCAGTGGAAAGTCATCTTCAGTCAGCAAACGATAAACAAAAACTCGTAGAGACTGTAATAAAAATCCGCTTATAAAATGTAGGGAGAACGATAGAACAGTGTTACGATAGGGTGAAGCATAAAAATAACGAATAATGTGGCTTTTTTATCTTAAATTGCTAATTCTGTTACATTTATGCTTTTTTCTTTGTCTTAGCTATTTACCTTACAAGAAATAGTTTTGATTGAAAATAAAATCAGCAAAGTAGACACCATATATTAAAAAGAAACAAAGCATTGATCACTGATCTGTCGAATTTTTCACTATTCGTTGAGATTCTCCTAATCACGATATCATGTCTTCCCCTATGCTCAAATTTAGCTGTGGATATGCATTAATGGCTCTGAAAAAGTCTTTTCATAGCTATGCCAAATTTTTTCAATATATTAGTTGTTAGACTTGTTTAGACGTAGTGTAACCCAGGATAGAGACGATAATAAATAAAGAAAGAATATTTTTCTTTTAGTAAATATTTCATATGATGTAACTGATCAAAGTCATGAATTTTCCAAATTTGGGCAATGATATAAGGCAGCTATAGATGATTAGTACTTCGGTAAAACCTAGATTTATCTTGCAGGTCCATTTCCTCTGTTAGAATTTTGTCTAGACCAACAGGAAAGACATTTTATACCCAAGTAAATTGGTACATAATGTATATATAATATAATAATATAAATCCATCTGGAATATACAGTAAAAGTATACCAAATTAATGAATTCCTAATAAATAGAAACATTTTGAAAATATTCAACAATAGTACACGCTACGTTATTAATAAAAGTTTTTAATTTAAGTTACGGTCATGGGTTTCATGCTTGTAAGGAACGTAAATGATGAAAAGAAAATATAAATGTCGCATCTTTCAAATTCAATCTTGCGCTTCATTTGGTGTCCTTTCATAGAGCAAGCTTTTCATATCTGAGATTCAGTAACTGGGGTTTATAGCTTGGTAGAGATTTGCGAGGATAAAATGCACAATGTATACTAGTAAAACTTGACACCAAACACAAAGTATCAAGCATATCTAAATATTTATATTTAGGTTTTTCTCGGAATATTGAAGTAAATCAGAGTGTTGTGAATTAAACAACAGGACAAATCTTAAGAGAAATAAAGTATGTAATAAAACAGAACAGAACTATTTCTAACTGACAAAATATTATACAACGACTAATGAATCTATCAATACCACAACATAAACTTTTCATGGATATCTCATAGAATGGTCTCTGTGATACCCAACTATGAAATTAACAATTTGGATTAAACGCAGGATTCAAATTTGGTTTATAATTGTAATTTTTTTACAAACAACGAACAATAATTTGTTAATTTTAAGAACAATTTCAGGTTGAACTTGAATATAAAAATAAACTACTCTTTGGTAAAAAATACATACATATGTATATGTATATATATGTATATACAATTTTGTAGACTTTTTAGACCAAATTTCTTGGTTCGTAAATTAAACGCTAAAGGATCTGTGTTTCTACATGTCACTGTAAATAAGGTGCAAACTGTCAATCATTTCATGCTGAATTGGAAGAGGTACTGGACATTGATGTTCTTAATGCATCTAGATGTATAGCAATTTTCACAAAATTTTAAATAATTTTCATAAGTATACGTCTTTTCTATTATTAGTTTAAAGTTTATTATTATTTATTGACTATTGTTTCAGTAGTAGCACTATTTTTATTAATATGTGTAATAACAACTGTAACAAGATTTTATTTAAACTGATTCTTTTCCTGCAGTAAAATCCCACAACTTTAAATAAAATAAATAAATATACCTTCTTATAAAATACCAAATGAAAGTAAATTGTTTAAAATTTACAGACATCTCATCCATTTTCTTAGACAAAAGCAATACCAGTATTGTATTTGAATCTTCTACTAAATAAATAACATATATTTAAATTGTGTTCACTACTTATAAAAATGACAAGACATATATAGGAGTAACATTGAATAGCCTAATATTGTTGTTCTACAGAACAAACAAAAATACACAGCCTGAAACTAATAATAGCCAGTAAGAAAATGATATTATGATGAACACCTCTGTTATACTTTTGGAAAAATCGCGGGTACTAAATAATTCAATATAAAATTACGTCACACTTAAAATATAAACTTATCAACAATAGAACGAATCAAAACTGTTTGTTTAAATTCAATTTACTATCAATTAAATAAATTCATCAAAGAGTAGTAAACAATTGACAAAAGCAATCAAACTCCAATTAACGCTGTTACGATTTAGTGTCCGGTGGCGGAAAGAGGAGTCTCTGATGTATTGACTGGAACATTACCATTGCTTTACTATAATTGATTGTTTGAACTTCAGTTGAATACTTAATCAAGAAAAGTTTATCGTTTTAATTTAGTTTTGACAAAAGGTATTAATTGTATTTTCGAAATAATTCTGGAGATGAATGTCAGGCTGTGGATCATGTAAGAAGCCATATTTCTCAGAAAACTCCAAATAACTTTTGTTTCGATGATAATATTTTCTTGTACATTTTTCAAACATATTACTTCTGTATACTACACTCGGGGTGTTCTATATGTCTCCTTTGAGGTAGCTAATTTAATATTATATTAATATTTTATTCTAGAAGAGAATTTTTAATGAACTTTATAGTTCACAAGCAAAGTAAATATTTCTGCAGAAGTTCAGATTTTTCTTATCTAACAGTAATGCATGCGTATCTTCCAAATTAACTATTATTGTTTAAATAATGAATCATGCGTTTCATTTCTCTCCAGTGCCTTAGCTTCTACTGCTTGTAAACAGAAAATGTTCCCTCAGCCTTATCTTCTTGCACTTATCAAACAGAGTAATTTCTTATAAAACATTTTGTTATAACAAGTCCATTGATTCAAGTAATCGTAAAGAATGTACACATTTATGTTTTACAAACATAAATAAACATTTCCAGTCTAAATTACGGATATAAAAACTACAGATTTGCGGCAGATGGCAGAGAATATGTCTCGACTTCACAATTAAGTTGGTGCGATTGAAGAAGAATGGTACAAAGATAGTAATTGAAATCCTTATTCCTGTGAGCATCAAAGCTTTAAAGAACATTGTGGAAGTACTTTAAGAAGACCCGAAATATTAATAACGCAAACAAAATATGAACAAAGGTAAAACATTTAAATACTTAGGTCTTTATATGTATAAGATACCGTACCTGTTATCTCAACATTGCACAGATATTCTAGTCTTCCATAACACATGCTTGAACACAGTTTCTAAATATAATCTCTGTACTTTATATAGTCAAGGAGCCTAGAGATTTACAAGAACACAATCTGCAATTAAATTTTAAGTTACTTAATAAATAATTGCTTGCTCATTTAAAACAGGATAGCTCCCCAATTCACAACCCTTTAAGCTATATGTTTTTGCTTTAATATTGATTTCGAAAATAATGATTATTTAATATTATTATGTGAATAATAAGAATGGTAATTTGAGGATATTTTAATAGCAATGATGGAAAACTAGTGTACTTCTTGAAGTTCCAGATGTGCTCAAAATAAATATTTGCTAAACCATTAGGTTTAAATATTAATAAATATTAAACTGAATATTTTATTTAAAAGTAAACATTAAAAAAAATTTAAAATTAATGAGTAAGAAGTATAATTAATGCAGGTAACCAATTTCAGTTGTCTTACTACTCCAAACAAACGAGACCCGTATATAACACCAGGAAGCCTTCGAATTATGATGAGGCATTCAATTATTTCGCTTGGTGAAAAGCAATACGTCATTCATGAGTGGTAATTGGTCGGGACAGGAACTCATATTAATTACACTCATCAGTCGTTTACGTTTTCGACCTTATTTTCAGCGTCAAGTCTTAAATTTTACTCGTATTCCTCTCTGTATACATACAGAGCCACACTACCGTCCTTCCTACATCCTTCATCTAGTAGAAAACTTATCCTGCCTGTTATCTGAATTTTTCCTGCAGCTTCACAACAAAACTCACCTAATTACTCTCAGATACAACTCATGGTAGGATTACAGTGGGGTGGAATGGCTGAGGAAGGTGCGATGAGGGGCTTGTGGGTCAGAGATCTACTGTAAAAAAACGAGATCGATATTATAGGCAATATTAAAATAATATTTAAATGATTTTTGTACATGTATACAAAAAAAAATAATATTAGATAGGTAAAATATTACTAATCGGAACTTCCGAACATTCTTTATTTTTAAAGTAACAAAAAATGGCATTTCCAATAATAATTTATTTCGTGTTAGATGCATAAGTTCTTAAATAATATTGCATTCTTTTATCAGTTGTCTGATTATCACAATTTAAGTTTTTATAAGAATTTACATAAAAAATGCTTATAATTTAATTATTAAAGAGTATTTGCATATATGAACAGTTCTTAAGAATTCAACTCCTAGTCAATCATAGTTTAAACTATCATGATTTTATCTTACTAAATCTGAGCTATCCCTTTATAGAACTGTCTGTCCTAACCTTAGAAAGCGACCTTTACAGTACAAACTAACAACTCTCCCCAATTACACTTTACTTATAACCGCCGCAAAGAAATCCTCTGCTCAGCCAACGTCTCGAGCTCTCGCTCCGTGAAAGGCCACCTAATGAGGCGTCAGATTGAATTTGAAAGAAACAACATTTATATTTTCCCTCCAAGTCTCCCTCAGATAATATCCGGCAAAGGGTCTTTAAACAGGTTTAATATGTTTTTATTGAATTCATTAATGAAGACGAATCTACATAACACGTCACAAAAAAAAAAACTGTTACGTAAAGAGGCTTTAAATGTTAATAAACATTAACTTTTGATATTTCTATGAAATTATTGCTATCAGTAAGCAATAAATGAAAGATAATACGTTTAATATTATTTTCGGTCTTCATAAACTTGTTTTAATTTATATTTAAAAAGAATTTTTAGTAGGCAACTGACTAGTCTATGTGCCTATCCCTCTTAGATACGGGATAAACTTGCAGGATTGGGATTCTGTGGCCTGAGCACAGCCTCAGCGTTTTCCACGCTCGCCGACTTCTGTCTGCCAAAAATAATCGCAAGCGTTTTCAAATAAGTGGATTTATCATCTTGGTTTGCCTTCTTTATGCAAGTAACGTAATTAATATATGCCAGCTATATTTGATGATTACCCTATCACAAGGTTAGGAGTATGCCACATCACATGTTGCGTAAGCAACACGTCGCTTCGCTTATGTGACATGCACAATTTTACACAGTTAACTCATTTTAATCTTATGATGTCCTGCGGGCAGATGGAAATACATACAATCACATAGTACAAACATTTTTTTGATTCCTCCAATAAACGAATCAGAAATTGTGTCAGCTACTGAATGATAAGGCTTAATGGTCCTCAACCAAATTTCATGGTTGGACGTGTACCAACAGAGAACTCATTATTGTCCATGAAATAAGGTATTTTCATGTAAAGTTACAATCCAAACATAAAATCATTCTCGATATATATTTCCATATGATTTATTACTAATCCATATGATTAGAACTTTTCTTCACAAGTTAGGCCTACTAACAGTGTCGAAATAATAACAGTTACGGTGAGCTTACCAGGTGTTCACAACAAAATCATTGAATTAAAATGTTAAATGTTACAATTTCCAATATTTGTACTTTGTTTATGAATTTACTTATATAAATATTTTCCCGTTGCTGTCATAGTTACCCAAAAGACAAATGTACAATATTCGCTAACGCTCAGCAAAATTACATGGAGTAACATTCACCATCATTAGCTTGCTTTTTATAGAAACTATTACATGGGTTATTTCTTTTTTGAAATGTAGTGCTGACCGATAGAAAAAAATTAATTTTTTAGCCCTTTAAGTGATGGGCAACGCTTTTCTTACGTATCTAATGATTGTTTGCATTTTTACATTTACTCGTTAACCTTATAACATTTTAAATGCCTTCATGGTGTGAACAACAACTTTAACACAGTATTTTATTATATTCAAGGTAATCAAAATTAAATAGAAAGCCAGAATACTTTCTATATTTTAATATTTTTTTATAAAATTAGGTAGAAAATTTTTAATTATATATTTAAAATTTAGTTTTTAAGAACTTTAATACTAGAACTTTTATAGAAAAAAAGGAGAATACAAAGTAATAGAGAGCCGTTTAAATATTTCTTGATTGAATCACATTGTCATAGTTGTGTTTCATTGATTAAATTCCCTGACTCAAGCCACCGCAACAATTTATTTGATCTTGGAAGTAATTTTTAGATGTAAAATATATAATTTTATTTAATTTTATTATTTTCTTCATAATTATTTCAACAATTATTTTAAATATAAAATGTTTAAACACAAAAACTATCCATTATGAATGTAGTCTTTTGTTAATGTATCCACAAATTTTAGATCAAGTTAGACCTATATTTGTATATAATTGTGCTTAGAATATACTGTTTTATAAAATTAAATATTAATCTTTTATGAAATCATTTAGAGGGGTGTTTAGTGGAAATCTTAAAAATGTCGTTATCAAAGACAACGAATGATAATTTTTACGTAAATTGCATACATTTTAATCCATACGACTAATAATAATCACACAGTTTTTCAATGTATAATTTATTGTTTTCTGATAAAAACAGTGATTTAATAATAAATAGTGGACTTGCCTGAAGAATTAGTGGATTAGTGTTGCTATCCAACCTAGCAAAACACTTTTTAGACTAACCCTTCTATTAGGCGAGCTATGTATTCAAGCCTGATGTTTGAGGTGCCAGTTGTTTAATACAGCATGAAATGACAACAGTTGCAACGAGAGTTCACAAATGTGTCGGACACTCAGGCGATGGTGCGTCTGATTATGATGAAGGAGCTACCAATGACATCACCTGATTTGGTGGCTCCAAGTCCGTAGGGTCAAATAGAGATTGCAGATATTGCAGAGGATTCCTCCCAAAGTTCGTATCTTATCTCAAGTGGTCCTAGAATTTCTTCCTCATAATAAGATTCAGGGCCTATTGGTGGGAAATTTTAACGTATTCGAAGACAGAAAAACCGACTAGACGATGTCACTCGTTATCAAACAGAAATCGTATACAAGAATGTCATGGATATTTTATGTTCATGTATGACACCGAGGATTGGCTATTAACAATTTTGGACTTAACGCAGAAGAAATAAGGAGAAAAATTATTAAAAAAGCTGTTCTGGGTGCTCCTAACCTTCCTTTAAAAACCCAAAACAGCCCATTTTTTTTAGAATATTGTTTTCTCTTGTGCCTCAACCAGAGTTAGTAGTGTAATTCTGATTTGGGAACTATCTAACTATATATACTACGGACTTGCCTAAACAATGTAACAGTAAATGGATATTCTGGACAGAGTGATCCCGACAGAAGCTATATGATTCTATAGTTTAAAGCATATTGCGATTTAATTTTAAATAACTGTACTCAAATATGTCGAAAAAATGTTGTACCTCATCCTGACTATTATGTGACTCATATAATACTTTGCCTAGTATTTTATATCTAAGCGTAATATTTTATTTTAACTTTACTACTGATAGTATGTCTAAACGTCGTATTCTTAAATAAAAAAAAATATGAAGTGCAAGTTTTGTGGATAAGAACAATGTTTAGAAAATGTTTTTCGTACAAGGACTTAACATAATAAGTTATTTTTTATAATAATTTAGAAACTTAGGGATACTTACTGCGCATGCTTATTACTGGTTACTAGTATCCGACTTTAAATAACTTAGCCAAACTCTATGTATGTTCATTACTGTTATTTAATAGCGGTAATAATATTATAAAACATTTTTATACACTAAGGTTTATTAGTATGTACTACGATGACACATTCTCTTAGTAATAATATTAGATTTTAAAGAATTAAAAAACTCATTAAAGACCAATATTTGTACCTTTTAATAATCACTATACAATAGAGGTTTCAAATTTTAACTAGTATTTACCCTCTTTTTAGATATAAAATCGTAAAATAACTATTAAACGTGTAAAAATATTTGCTATTCAGATACTCGATGAAAAACTTTAACATGTTTTGAGTGACAGGTAAATCCTATCTGAAGTATATTCGTATACGGCGATTATTTGTTTTACTGTACTTATTTACTAAAACCTGTTATAGCAGCTGTGATTAGATTTCATGATGTTATCTCTGAAAACTGCTACTTGAATGATTTTTTCAAGAAATATTTGAAGAAATAATTGGAAATTTTAGTTTGTTTTATATCGAATTAATCTAATAAAAGATAAAACCCACGTCTTTTATTGCTTCAATTGTTTTATTGCAGTTTAATTGCTTCAATTTTAAACTAAATCAATTTATTCAATTGGATTACTGTAAACATTTAACAATCATGAATGTTGAAAATAAAAAATGTAATTACAACATGTCGTTATTACAACTTTTTAACTTACATTTTTGTTAACTTAGAATTGCTCTTCGAAGTATGTCATAAAGGACGACAATTATGTTTAACATATAAATTGAATTCTCATACTTAATAAAAAATTAAGATTTATTTTAATAATTCTTATTTACTTAGCTGTAACTCCAGCTACTGGAAAGCGCAGGATTATGGAAGGCTTCAGGTACTTTATGGCTTTAGTATAAGCTAGTTACAAGACAACAGATTTACAATGTTTCAGATGTAACCGCACTGGCTTTGTTTGTTTTTCTTTAATATTTTACTATATCTATGTTAGCACTATCAAACATTTTATCGCATTTTTATTCATTTATAGGTGGGTCTATGAAACTGAAACGACTAATGTCATAATGAAATTAGTGTGTACAATGCATATATTTCATTTTGCATATTTAATTTGACATCAAATTTCGGTACGAACCTCGTCTGTCTATCTTAATTTCCATAAGTATGAGTTTACTTGAGTTAGAAATTTTAAATGAATATCAATTCGATCCATCCTCTACTAAACAAGGTTGGAGTATTCGTATAGCAACCTTCGCTTAGGTTCCATGCACAAGTCATTTCATTTTTGAGACCACACTGAAAATAAATTTGTTACATCCCTTGGGATACAATAGAGAAATTGTGTCAGTATACTGAATAATGAGCTACAATGACGCTCAAAAAGTTGAACGGTTGGACACGCACCATCATAGAGCTGAATCTTAAACACATGTAGAAATGTAGCTGCATGCTAAACGTCTAAAAAATAGTTTGTTTTATAGTTATCTTGTGTACATATATACGGACAGATATACCTTGTTTCTAGTCTTGGAGCCCTTTGCCAACGCTTAGCTAATTATGGAGGTCCAAAAATTAGACTGTACAAATATTAAATGAGAGGTGGTTACGTTGTAGAACGCTATAATTTATTATGAGTGTAATATATTTGCTCTCTTTACTAAAATTGCTGTTTTGAAAACTAAACAGCTACCTACAAAAATGAGGGGTCACGTGATAAACCTCGTGTGTCTTGCACAACGAACTATACTACTGCGCACTGCCCATAAGCCGCTTGTTGTATTTTCCGGTCGCATACAGCTGTGCGTTGCGGGTGTATCCACGGACTCGCAGGCGCTTAAAATAGGCAAGAACTCACCGCATTGTGAGTTCCATCAACATACTGCATCTCGCCTTTTCGTGTCGCAACACGAATCGTCGTTTAACGCGGAATTTTGCATTGTTGGCTACTCTTCATATTCAGTACGTCATATTCAAGGACATCTGCTATGAGTAACTCAAATAGTTCTTTTATGTTTTCTATTTAGTTGTCAATGTGGGTAATGTTTGTTACTTCGTAACAAGGGTTGCGCTACGTACAACTGTACGTCTAGACGGACAGTGGCAGCCAAATGTTTGCCACAAGTAAGTGCTTTGTTGTAAATAAATCTCTTTAAATTTCACTGTTGCAGCTGATTAAAGTGGCTGTACTAAAACTCAGTGAGGTTGGCGTGAATGTTCAAATTGTGACCTTTGACGGTACAACCACTGGTCTCAGTGCTTTAAAACGTTTAGGTTGTAAATTATCTGAAACACAATTTTTAAAATTTGATACCATTATTGTAAATTTAATATTTTTGCTGTTTTTGGATCCTCCACACATGTTAAAACTTGCACGAAATGCTCTAGCAGACATGAAAATGATGGAATCTGAGTCAGGCTGGATTTGTTTTAAATATATAGAAGAACTTAACAACTAACAGGAAGAACTGAGTTTTAAAATGTGTAACAAACTATCAGACAAACATGTTTTCTACAAAAACCGAAACATGAATGTGAAAGTTGCAGCACAGATTCTAAGCGCCAGCGTAGTGGGCGCTTTACAATATTTTTGTGTAAAACAACATCCAACCATTGTGTTTACAAACCATTGAATTCGTAAAAATAATTTATAATCTTTTTGATTATTTGAATAGCAAGGATCCATTAGGAAGAGGCTATAAATGTCCCATAAAATTAGAAAACGAAGAAAAAGATGACGAAATGTTAAATAGAACAGAAAACTATTTGTCCATTCTTAATATTGGAGAACTATCAGTGTTATTTCATGCAAAGATAACGTTTGCTTTAGGGGTTTTAAGTAATATTAAGAGTCTTTGTACGTTAAGAGACATATTGTTAGTTTCGATGATTTTAACTATTTTTTAGCCTATAAGTTTAGTAAAGACCATTTAGAATTATTTTTCCCCTGTGTTCAAAGTAGGGGTGGAAACAATAATAATCCAAATACTAAACAGTTCACTTGGGCAGTAAGACAACCGATGTTCCGAAAAAGTGTCAGAACTTCTGAAAATGCTAACCAACTTAAATTTTATCCTAATTCACACCTTGGTCCTTCTAGACTTAGGTCATGACAAGTTTGATTTGGATTTGTCTTTAGATGATAATAGTGAAATTTGTCTTTGGATGAAATTGAGAGTGCTGTGTATGTTCAGCGATTATTTCAAGGTCGAGACCAATGAATAAGGATAAAGCAATGATCTTCGTTTTTAGCTGATTTTACAAGCGCCTATGCAGTTCTTGAACATTTCAAGATTTATTTTCTCCCGTCTTCATCATATTTTGTATATGATAACAAGACATTAGGAAAGTTGTGATTTTTAAATCGTAGGCAAAAGATGGGCGTTCCATCTCGGGATCTAGATATTTTTGTCATAAAACTTTGAAATTTGAAAATCTTGTATACATAATACTCTCGGTCTATATTCTCCAGATCTTTAATATCCAGGTCTATATTCCCGTATAAATGTATAACCCCCGAGTATATATTCTTGGGGTTTATATTCCCGGGTAATCTTCCCCTAGGTCTATAAAGCAATTTTCTGTTTCAATGTGTTGACGAGCGAGCTCCACGCTGAATACACAAAACTTAAGAGTGAAGAAAATAATGTTTACTGATTACATCCGTGAATGATGCGTGAGAATGGTAGGCCAGAATATAATTTTCAGGTCGATGGATAGTTTTAAATTCTAGTAAGTCCAAAAGGCACAGCCTCAACAGCCAGGCATATTATTCCTCTTTAAATTAAAAGCTTATTTCAAGGGTATTATTTTAATTCAAAATATTTGAATAATCTTGTAGACAGACTATTTTAGATGGATTTGAATCATATATCAACTTTAAATTATTTTTGTCAGTGACTCCAACCAACATCAGCTAAAGTGGCAGCTACCAAACTGTGTATTATGATCATCTGAAAGACTCCAAAGATTACTCTAAACTCTGTTACTAGCTGCAATCTCTTTTACATGAATCCGAATACAAAGTTTAAATTCTTCTCTAGACTCGATATGTTTGTTCTCGTTGATTGCTTTACTACCCCATAATTTAATACAATTCCAGTTCCGAACACTGATTCCCGGGATAGAAAAGTACACAGACTCTTTCGTAAGCTTGATTCGAAAAGTTATATGTGAACAAATTTGTATTTATAAATATATGGATTTTTAGCCATTCGGTTATTGAAAAACAAATTGTTCATCACTATTTTATAAGTGCCCTCCTAATTTTTATTAACATTTATTCAACAGGCAATATGAAATGACGTATGTTTTCGTAATACTTTGAATTGCGCTCTTTAAACGTTGTGACGCAAGGTCGTAAACATAATAAAATAAAAGTTGTTGACAAAGTATTGGATGAACACCAGCGATTAAGAAACCCAAAGTTTATAATGCGCAGTTAGTACAGTTACTTGATAGCGCCCGAGGCTAGCCACTCTTGATAAATTCAGGTTTTTGGTTTGACAACAGTTGTAATAAAGTTCGTAGTTATGTTTTAAGAAGAAATACTAGTCAGATGATTAGCGCCAAATTGAGACTCCACTTTTAACATAGGTCTATAGCTTGAAACTATGTTAATGGCTAAGCTTTAGTGAATCTTTTTATACGTGGGGTGGAAAAATTTCATTTCTTCCTGTATGTTTATATGTCTGTCCGTACGATAACTCAAAGGAGAACTGCTTTATGGTTTTTTAATTGTGCATAAATCTTCTTTTTTTAAAAGGAGCATTAAAAGCAATGACAATGCACGTCTAATATGGGATTTTGCAAGCCTAGGTAATATTTTTACATTGGTTTTATGGGTAACCATAATGGCAACGAGAAAAATAAAAAAATAAATAAATGTGTTAACCAACTCAACAAATTTTCTGCTTTGTATTCTTGGTAGAAGTAAGTTGGTTTTAATGGAAAAGACATTTTTTGTATACTTCCACATAAAATTTTATGTGGAAGTATACAAAAAATGTTTTTTCCATTAAAACTCAACACACCCACAAGAGTTTCAAAAATGTGAAATATTAACATATGTAGCATTTATACCTCAAAACCTACTTAATTATTTAAAGTCTTGAAGTGAAGACTTTTATTAATTCAACACTGATATATAATCCTTTATAATTGAAAAAAATAATATACCTTATGGTTTGCCACATGCATTGATATACAGGGTGTATATTATGTCTGGAAACACCCAAATATATCCTTTAACAATTTAAATATAAATTTGAAACCTCTTACAATCGTGATAGAGATTGGGCATCTACTTTTTGGAACAATGTTTTGTTATGTCACACCAACGGGGGACGTCCTGCCGAGGGTATCGTGAATATTCTTAATGGAAGCCTATACCTTGTGATACATAATTTTAAAGGTAATAGCTTACTGAATTGAATGCCACAAAACCGCATCTCAAAGGAATTATTCTATCAGAAAATAGAGCATTTTTAGTATTGAAAATTTACTGATGTTCAACAATGTAATTTTAACATGGTTCTTGCCACAAAATGTGTTACACTAATTTTTTAGCATTTTTTAAATGTTCAATTAAAATAAAATAAACAATTTATTTTTAAGCTGGTTTCATTACTACAAATTTACCAGTTTTTATTACAATGAATAAAACTTATGAGTCAACTTTCTCTGATTACTTATGAATCTGTACTTGGTGTTTTCCAGTCAGCAGGAAGGTTTAAAGAGACAAAGGTCACTAGCCTATGAGAAAAATTATTGTGTGTTATTAATTCATATGGTCTACAGGTTTTTCAGTTTGTTGAGCATGGAGCTTTCACTAGACAGGTCTAAGCTTGGGAATTACAAATGGACAAAGGTCATACCATTCCTGTCGAGTTAATCAGTGTCTCTGAAGCATTGCTGTCAACAAGTTATCTAATTACAGTAGTTCAGTTTTTATTTGGCATTTTAATGGAATTGTCTGAAAGAGAACGAATTACTCTGTTGATGATGCGAGGATATGGCGATCGTCAAAGATCTTATCGGGAAGTTTGTAATTTGTTTAATGACACTTTCCCAGAAAGGAATCCATAAGTGTTTCAACAATATCAAAAAAACTATTGAGCGTTTTGAAATGACAGGGAGTGTACGTAATCGGCCAAAGTCGGGTAGGATACAATCTGCAACAGATGAAGAACATGCACTAGATGTTTTGCAAACATTTATTGAAGACCCACATACATCGCCTCAGAAAAGCTGCACAGCAACATGATATGCACCCTATGTCTTGTGAGTAAGATTTTGAAAAATTAATAAATACAAACCATTTAAAGTTCATTTAGTCCAACAGTTAAGTGAGGATGATTACGACAGAAGAGTTGAATTACGAGAAGTGATGCGCAAATGTGATGACAATAGAGATTTTCTGACCAACATACTATTTTCTGATGAGGCAACTTTTTTCCCTAAATGGCAATGTTAACAGGCACAATTGCCGTTTACTGGGCTAGTGAAAAAAACCCACATTGGATTACTGAGTCCCATTCACAGCAACCACAAAAAACTGAACGTATGGTGTGGAATTTTAGGTAACAAAATTGTTGGCCCCTTTTTCATCAATGGAAATTTAAATGCCGAACTTTACTACAATATGCTCCAAAATGAAATAATTCCCAGCTATTCAAATTGCATCAGGAGAATACTTTGATATGTATGGTTTCAGCAGGATGGTGCTCCACCCCATTATGGGAGACAGGTAAGAGAGTATTTGGATTTAAGGTTTCCTCATAAATGGATTGGCCGAAGAGGAGAAAATCGAATGGCCTCCAAGATCTCCGGATTTGTCACCAATCGATTATTTCCTATGGGGTCATTTAAAATCCAATGTTTATAGAAGAAAGCCTCATAATTTGGAAGACCTACGAAAACAGGATTATAGAGGAGATTGCTTTGATAACTGAAGAAATGTTAGGCAACTCTGTCGAATCATTTTACACAAGATTGGCTCATTGTCAAACCGTAGGTAGAAGGAACACAGTTCGAACAATTGCTTTGACACCAAATGCAGAAAAAACGTTTGTTGTAAGACTTTTCTAACAGCATACATTATTTTTATTTGTAATAAGAAATCAATAACATAAGTATTTCCATAATTGTACTGTAATAAAAAACTGGCAAATTTGTGCTAATAGAACCAGCTTAAAATGAAATTTTTGTTTTATTTAATTGAACATTTAAAAAAAAAATGCTAAAAAATTAGTGTAACACATTTTGTGGCAAGAACCATGTTTAAAATTACATTGTTGAACATCAATAAATTTTTCAATACTAAAAATGCTCTATTTTCTGATAGAATAATTCCTTTGAGATGCGGTTTGTGTGGCATTAAATTCAGTAAGCTATTACCTTTACAATTATGTATCACAAGGTATAGGCTTCCATTAAGAATATTCACGATACCCTCGGCAGGACGTCCCCCGTTGGTTGTGGAAATAACAAAACATTGTTCCAAAAAGTAGATGCCCAATCTCATATCACGATTGTAAGAGGTTTCAAATTTATATTTAAATTATTAAAGGATATATTTGGGTGTTTCCAGACATAATATACACCCTGTATTGATATTAAATATATATATGTAAATAAACATATTGTAAATGCATATTTTAAATTTTATATGACGCTATTTTTCTTTAAGAATAAGTTCTATGATGCGCCAATTTCGTGTAACATCTGTGTTGTATAATTGTCTGCCCGGATATCTTTCCGCAGGATATTTAGAGAATGAAATTAGCTATGTATTTAAAGTTTTGCACACAACTTCAGTGAAGCCTAAGTTACAATACTTAGTATGACATACTACTTCTTTGTAAATATGAATTCTTCACTGTAGATGCAAGGAATTACAATCTGTTCTACTAAATAATTGTTTAAAGTTTATTTACAGTACACATTTTCATGAATTAGAGATACATAATTCTTACTTATTTACTGTGTACCGTTTTACTGGCACTCAAAGGGGTTAGCTTTGAAATTTAAATATTTGTGAAGGTTCAAAAGGAAGGAAAAAAAAGGAAAATGAAAATCTTCTGAAATAAATAAGGTTTAAACTAAAATAAACCTTCTTCTTGAAAATAATTAATGGATTTAAAATTAAAATAAAAACTTCTTGATAACTTTAAATTCAAAGTTGTAATATATTCGTCACTCCAAAAATGTACACAGTTCTTACAGCTTGTCTTTTATTCAATTTTCAACATTCAAAACTTTCACACTCTAATCTCGTTTGGCAATTCTTCACCTTAATTTATCTTAAAAATAATTATATTTGTTACTAATTTTCTTTACTTTACTTTAAATATTACTTTTTTTCAGCATTGAAAATTTGTATTATAAAAACTCTTCAATGTTAGAGAGTAAAATTTTTTGCTGAAAGCGTCTGTTACAACCACAAAACTCTTTTAGTATTTTTACATACAATTTTTATATACATGTGCTCACTGCACCAACAAGTTGTATATTGCAAAGATCAAAAGGACAAGTTCCTAAATTCCCATTAAATTTAATTTTTACAATATTTCTTTCCCCAAAACTATTCAAAATAAATAAGAATTAATATTGACTGGACTCCAGTTAAAAGGTTCACTTACCCGCAGGTTCGATGACGATTAGCAAAAGATTAACTCTAAGCACTTTCAAAGTCTACTCGTTACTATAACTTCTGATCAACTGAGACGGGAGGTACGGCACGTCTACCTCACCCCACCTCTCAATTTCGTTATCAAACACTGCCATCTGCGATGCGCGCCTCGCTGATAGCAGCATCTTTTGTACTGTCCAGTCCTTATCATTCTTCTGGGCCTACTCCTTCCACCGGTAATCCAGTTACCCTAGAATTACAATTGAATACAATCGGTACATCTGCGTGTAATGATTATGAGTGATTGTTATTGTTGACAAACTGACCATGTGCAGTATTGTTAGCAGAAGTTATTAGTACACAGAGTTACAATTGATAGCCTCATACACAAAATGTACTGTACGCGTAGTATTGTGAGTTAGAGATACATAATTATTATTTAATATCTAATATATATGTACAGTGAATATAAGTGATTACTGCTCTTAGCAAACTCAGCATGTGCGGTGAGGTTGGCAGCAGCTGACACATTATTGGTTGAGCTCACATTAGTCACAATATCGAATTAATGCAGTCAGGCCGGCTGTAGCGGTCGAGGTAATTGGCAGATTTGATTTCCGGACATTTCTATTTGTCTCTGTGTCCGTCCTGATTCAATTAAAGTCTCATATTTATAACTACGGGAATAACAACAATCAATCAATTAAAGTCATGTTGTAGCCCTTAATTTGAATCCACCGCTTTAACGACAAGCATAAATTAGAGAGTTACATTTAAGTAACACTAATGTTTAAGCAGTGTAGGTTTTATTCCATAATGCATGTTTATCGTGATTTTACAATCTGATCACAAGGCGCCTGTTCCTTATTCACCATCCCAGCGTATGTGAAATGAAATATAGAAGAAAAGACAGCTTTTGGTGTGATGTTTAAAACCTAGCAACAAATTACGGCAGTTTTTAAAACTATCAAAACAAGTTATTTTATACGATTATTCATAATAATCTCGATATTCTCTCTGTCAATATTGGAATTATGAGAAGCGGAATCATATTCCGGGTATATTTTCTCTAGGCCTTTATTATCCGGGTATACCTTCCCATATCTAATTTATATTCTTACTGGTTCTATCCTCGGTTTTATTTTACCTGGCCATATTCTCCCAGTCTATTTTCTCTATGTCTTTATTGTCCGAGTGTATAATCACCAATATAATTCATATTCCTTATTATATTCATTGGTTCTATATTCCCGTGTAACATTCCACTAGTATTTAGTGCAGTATCGTTTTGCGATATGTGTATGAATAAGGCGCTTCAGTACTCAGTAGTTTGCGACATATTATTGACAAATGCACTTCAGCACTCAATACACTCAATACACTTTTCCGAAAATAATTGAAGCAATTTCCTTCCACAAATTACAATATTTGCTTAAAAATACAATATCGAACTCATCATTAATATTATCATCTGAAATTTATTAACCCTCCACATATTGTTGAGTGGTATGCACAGCTAAAACAGCGAATATTGTTAGTGATTTAAAACGGCCTACATCTCACTGCAGTTTATAAAAATTTGACAAACTACTTGCTTGTGGGATATAAGGAAGAAATATTATAGATTATTATTGTAATGAGATCATATCTCTCTGAGGTGTCTATATCACGATATATACGGGGTTAATTTCAATTTGCAGTAAGGGCCTGATTGAATATATCGTCAGTAAAGGTCAACTATAATAGAATGATAATAATTACTTTGTGTTGGGAATTGATCTTGCTTGTTTATATAGCAGCAACTCGCCTTCGGCTCGCTGGGGGCTACGCCCCCAGGCCCCCAAAGTAAACGCTTGCAAATTCGGGGATAAGAGGGATTTAGTGATTGGTAAAATTCGGATATAAGGTCATGCCAGGAAATTCCCTGGGGAGGTTTAATGTTACCGGGGGGGTTAATAATTCAGGGGGTTTAATGTACTCAGGAGGTTATCCGGTCATACCAAGAAATCCCGGGAGGGGGTAATGTTTACCGGGGGTTAATGACACACCCCAGGGCCCTCTTTTGGAGTGTTGGCAAAATTCGGAGATAAGCGGAATTCGGAATAGTATTAGACTTATTTTATTGAATTTTCCAGTTTTAATCAAAAGTTTTGACTTTAAGGCCACTTTGTGGCTTAACCGTTAGAGATACGAGAAAAAGTGACTGGACCTTTCTTGTCGGAAATTTCGATTCCGTCGTCAGATTTTAGCTGCGAGCTTTTGTTTAGCCAGGACTGAGCTCGGAAGAAAAGTCTGCACTGGTCAGCTATTTTGAATTTTTTAGTATAAACATAATAAAAACCGACCTTAAGGCAGGTATTTTAAGTTGAACAGTTAGTTAAATATCATCAGGAGATTATTTATTCAAGCCAGGAAATTCCCTGGGGGGGGGTTAATGTTACCGGGGGGTTAACACATCAGGGGGTTTAATTTTATCAGGAGTTCATCAACCAGGAAATTCCCGGGAGGGGGGGGGGTTTATGTTCTCGGGGTTTATGTTCTCGGGGGTTAAAGAACGCGTGTACTTTTCTAGTAAATTTGTGTCTGGGCACGAAGAATTTTTATGGAAATAAAAACGTTGATAAGGGGGTTAAAATTACTTTAGATATTACCTTTCCACGCACAGAGTTTTGACAATGAATTAATATTTCATAAAATTAAATAAAAGAACACTCTGTCCCTATCTACTATTGAAGCTTCACTAACGCTCAGCCAACTCCGAAGTCACTGAACCTTTTTTGTAGATCACGTGATTTCCTAAATCCCGTTTAAAATTTGTTTTGAGTTACGACGAACGTTTAGCCGCTATTCAGCCCGGAATGTAAATTTTTAGGCGGAAAATGTCCAATATTTTCACTAATCGCGTTTTGCGGTCAAAACTAATGGAAATTATAGTAAAATGTCACTTGACCTTTTTTTGTAGGTCATCTTATTTTCCTAAATAAAACGTTGGTCTTATTTTGACCTCCGACCAATGGTTTCGCCGCTATTCGACCCCAAAAACAAAAGTTTCACGTAAAAGTTACAAAAAAATTGTACATAATCACGTTTTTTCGACCAAATCCAATGGAGATAGGGCAAAAAGTCACTGGATCTTTTCTGTAGATCGCAAAATTTTCTAATTTGATGGGTCAATCAGATTTGAGCTACGACCAAACAGTTTCGGCCGCTATCGGGCTTGGAAACATTATTTTTATCGAAAAAAATCTCTGGAATTTCCAAATGTTCGAGCGTTTTGTCGCTTTAACCATGGAAGATAGAGCAAAAAGTCACTGGACCTTTTTTGTAGTTCACTTCATTCCTGACCATGAATTTTTCGTCAGATCGAGCTAGCTCCAACAGTTCGCCCGCTATCGGGCTTACAAGAAATGCCTGCAGGGGTGAAGAAGTATGCGCGATTTTTTGGGAATTTTTTTTTTGAGGGGTTTAAAAGTAAAAATTCCCGGTTTTCAGACTTTTCCCGGTGGTTTCACGGTAATAGGTACCTGCGTGCAAAATTTCAAGTTTCTAGCACTTCTAGAACTATGTTAGAATTAGTATGATCTGTCAGTGAGTGAGTGAGTCAGTCAGTTTCACATGCGGCTGTATATATTATAGGATTAATAGACTATAACACTTGCTCTGTCGGTAAACATTTGCTCTGTACCCATAATAATTTATATTATCTTAGTACCAAGAAGCTAAGTAATAAAGAGACACTTCCGGTAGAAATTCCGTTCCAAAAGATTTTGATTGGTCGTATCGTAATTTAACATTACAATTCACTTTGTAAATAATATTTCATTCAATGTCAGGGTAATACCCTATATGTATACGATTTCTTGCTACAAATGTACAATTTATCTTACTATGTAATTTCATACGAATAACTATGTGAATTTCAGTAAGTATTAATTTGAACTTTGATCGCATACGAAAATGAGAAGAGATAATTAAAATATTAACTATTTTAATCATTGTTAAAACAATGAGAGTTATTTTTATGCTTGTTTATGTACCGGTAACTCCAGCTAGTATAAAGCGCAGGATTATGGAAGCCTTCAGGTACTTTATGGCTTTAGTCTAAGCTGGTTACAAGAGAACAGATTTACACAGGAAGTGCATTACGGCAATGTTTTAGCTGTAATCGCATTGACTATGTGGGTTTCTCCCTGATTTACCTTGTCCTGAAGTATTGTAAATCAATAATACTCATAATAAATTATAAAAAGTGTGCTATTTTTGGAGCGATTTTCACCTTAAACTTTTACTAGAGATGATGTGTCCAGATTCAATTCAGTGGTTAGCAATATATACTACCTGCAATATATGTGCAAGATCAACACATCGCACGTACAATATACGAAAGAACTGAAAAGTCTGCTAGTGCTAAACACTGCATTGAATCTAGACATATCATATCTAACAAAAAATTACGATTATTAAAACACAACACATTTGAATGTTTGGGAAACATTTTATAGAAACAAAAACCAAGGAGATCTTTTTAATAATGAACACGGACCTATTGCAATTCAATTCTACCCTCATCATAGGTCATAAGGAAATTAAAATGTTATTATATATATCTTATAATGGCTAACATTATTTCCACATGCTTTCTTGGAGGTTAAAGGTGAAGATTTTTAATCAATTATAATTTTGCATACGGAAGGAATGGGTTTTCTCTTTTTTTTCTTCCACCGTAATTAAATGATAAACAAATGATACATTAGTTCAATGAAATTGAATTTTTCTTAATGTCCAAGTACTATGATCAAGAATGGTTAATGATCACAATGTACACGTACTTGAGTTACCCAAGACGCCCAATCCGGCGATTTTTGCGTTGAAACGACTAGAAAAAAGCCGCAGTAAATTAACAAAACCCACTTAATTACATATAAGTTCAAAATTTAGCACTTTAAATAGTGCTTTAAACAATTACACACCTAAGATAATAACCTTTAAAACTTCAGTAACGTCACTGATGCTAGATTTTGGATTGCATCAGTCCAGTGCAAAAGTTAAGATGGTAATTTAACAAAAAAGTTTCATATAATTCTAAAAAAATACTCAAAAATAGCTTTTCAGAAGGTATTTAATCAGATCTCAAATTTCCGAGTTATCAGTTTTCAAAGTTTAGTTGAAAACAGTTAAAACTCGGTTTCTCTCTTCGTTGTTGTCGATATCAAAACTGGAGGTTATTGTTTGAAAATAATGCAAAGTATAAATAAATACTCTAAAGTCTACTAGTCGGGTATCTCTACTTTTTTCCGAAATTAACTTCTTATCTCAATGTCACGAGTTAGATTATTGTATTTCTCCGTTTTCACAACACTAGAGTAATCTAGAATTATACGTCATTTTGGTTTCTTTGGTGTAATTTACTTTACAAATTTAAGTTTAAAATCTAATGAAGTGCGTTCCTTAGTGCACGCGCATTAATTAATTTCTCTCACCAAAACGGCATAGTGCAAGCATTCATGAAATCAACATATTGTATAAAATTTATTTATGTGTATTTTTTCGTTAAAAAAAGGTTTTAATGTTTTTGGTATGGTTTACATTTGCTTGTGGTCAAAGTAAGAGGAAAGTGTTTGTACACACTGTACACAATTGACGTAGGGGCAATTGTGGGGTGGGGTGTTCACTATCTTTCTTGCACTACACGTCTACAGGTCAATCGACGTACACGGTTTTTAAAATATAATTAAATACATAACTAAAAATAATAAAATATTTGGAAACATAAGAGTTGGTAATTAAAAATATTTATTTCTTTAGGTAAACAATTAATTTTTGAAATACATTTCATTTAGTACACATAAAATACCGATTTGAATTCAAAGAAGATTCCGGGAGGTAATCATAATACTAGACGTGAATGCTGAATTTATTGATATTCAAAAATGAAAAAAAAAATTCTTTTGCTTGGAATAGAACTTGTGAACGGAACTCTTTTTAGTAATGGAAGTCTTTGAAATTCTTTAAAGATGCTGTAATTTGAAAATAGTAAAATTTAATCGAATTATTTAAAAATATATCGGTTTTCAGGGACAAATTTTTTTTAGTGTCTATAAAATATTCTTCGTCTATACTTAAATGCAAAAAACTTGTATTTTTTTATCGCAATATTTTTCACTGTAGTACGTATAGGAAAGAAATTCTTATAAATAAATCTTTATTAAATTCTGTTCTTAGGTGATTGCAAAATTTGTTTCAGAATTATGATCTAGTGTATAAGTGTCAAATGTTTTATGTAAAGTATGAAGTACAACTATTAACGTAGGCTGAGCGTACCTGATGAGTTACTCAAGATCGAAGAATTCTGCTTTAGCTATATAAAAAATCCTTGATAAATTGCCATAAGTTTTCATTTTAAACATTTGTTGTTTTAAATGAAAATATGTAGTAGATCTAATGTTAATATTTAGTAACTAATGTCATATTCCAATAATGTATATTTTAAATAATTTTTATTTAATTGACAATAAATTGAACAAATTGCATTACTGAATAGTGTGTACCCATCAGTATTCATGGCGAAGAAAACCCGTCTGCCAGTTTTCCAATATGGCTCGTGCGTAGAATAGAATTTACTTTGTTCTTTATCTTGTTCTTTGTTTGGGATAAGTAAAATAAACCAACACTATATTGCATTATACACTGGGATATCAGTCTAAATTTTTTAAATTCTACTATAAGAGTTATTAGAATTACAAAAATTAGATGTAGTGTATAGAAAGTCACACGTGTTGCTTTGGGGAATTTTTGAAATACGAATGTGCCAAAATTCACAACCAGGAGACGTAACAATGTCTATGTAAATTTTCTGTACAACCAGTTGAAGTTTACCGTGAAAGGAAAAAAAGAACAAAGGCATTTTAGTAATATTATTAGTTACGAGCTACGAGTATATAAAGAAAACAGTTTAGTAATTTTAATGATTCTGTAAACTGATATTGGATCTCAGAGCTTGAGCCAGGACGGAGAACACAATATTATAATAATATCCTTTCTCCTTAATAGGCTCAATCAGGGTTTTAAAAACTTATACTATTTGTTATTTTATGCAAAGAAAATGTAGCTTATTCCGTTGTTGATAATAATACCGTATGGCTTAGGAAATCAAATATCTTTTACAATATTATAATATGAAAGCTTGAATATTTGTTTAATAACTGGTGTTAACGGCAAGTTATCTTTTAGGAAAACCAAAATATTCTTGTATAGGCCAAATGACAAACGAAGCTGCATTAACATTTTTACCTCTTCCTAAAGCAAAAAGTGTGTACAATAATGTAAAGTTATGCCTTTTAAAGTTATCGGTATCTAATTAGACGACATCAAAAGCCGGCTGTAGTAAAATGAGTTTAATGCCTGATGCAGAATTTTTGCGTTCTGGTAGATGACTAATTTTAAACATGTAATTAATATGGTAGATAATCATATTGATAAGATCGCGATTTATAAAGTAAGCAATTAAATAGAGGCCGCAATACCAAAAATTATCTGGAATAAAGTAGAAGTAAGAATAGGAGAGCCAGGAGTAGTTCCCGCCGTTTGGAATAAAGTATGGAGGAGAAGCAGGAGTAGTTCCCGCCGTTTTGAATAAAGTATGGAGGAAAAGCAGGATTGGTTCCCACCATTTGGAGTAAAGTATGGAGGAGAAGCAGGAGTAGTTCCCGCTGACGGGAATAGAGTATGGAGGAAAAGCAGGAGTAGTTCCCGCAGATGGGAATAAAGTATGGAGAAGAAACTGGATAGTACCCGCCGTTCGGAATAAAGTATGAAGAAGAAGCAGGAGTATTTTCCACAGTTTGAAATAAATTATGGAGGATAAATAGGAGTAGTTCCTGTTGTAGGAAACTACTGGATCTATAAAAATCTCATAATCCTATATTGTGATACTTTACAATATTACTGACAAGAGTTTTGAAAACGTTCAATATATTTCGATAAACGTTAAACATAAATGTATTATATCTTTTTTTAAGAATTCTATTCTATGCCTTTCACTAATTAAAACGAACAGGTGTGCTTTTTAAATAATTTAATTAGTTTGCAACGAATATATCTAAACACAGCATAGGTAATATAACTTTATATAACATTGTTGGCGTATTTTATTTTACATTTCATTTAATCGTCGTGAATAAACAAAACATCTGAGACAACCATTTAGCTTCTACTTTTATCATACTTGTGGTGGATTCGTATTACATCTGGTAGAAGTGTAATTGGATGCTAAGCCTTGGGCTCTGGAAGCGCATTTCAGCTATACGAGTACATTTACATTAATTTATGCCCTGCATAGATTTTAATAAGCTCTTTTACAATGTAAAAGATATCGTATTTTCATGTTACAAATGCTTATCCTTAAATACTTATTTTTACTATAATTATGACAGATTTAAAACAAATTTATTGATAGCTTATAGTGTACTCAGGAATTTCCACAAGACAAATATTCGTATCTCTTGTTAAACTCTTTGATTAACAACGCAAACCAGAGCGTAGTCATGTTGAAGGTGGATCCTAAGTTTGTTTCTCGTAACCAATATATTAAATTTTATAACAACCAATATTTTAAACTTGTTTGACGTGATTGGCCTTTCGACAGCAAGGCTTTTGTGAAGTGTCTGACGAAGATAACCTTACAATCAAAATATTAAAAATATTTGTTGTTGTGAATGTTTAAAATAAAAGGCATTGATATTGTTAATCAGTATAATTATCCATATTCGGTTAAATGAAGTAGTAAATAAATAAGAAAAGAAAAATTTTAAACTGTGATTTTTAAATACATTCTGTACTATAATTAATAGGAGCTAAACAATGTAACAGGAGGTATATTCTGCATTTGTATAAAGGTTTATGGTCTATTTCAAGATTATTTTATATAACCGATAACTACAAGTTTTTGTAGTAATTAATCCAGAAATTGGAATATTTTGATTTTGGGTTTATAGATTATTATACACAAATTAACCAAGATTTTAAAGTGAGTAATTGCTACTGTGTCAATATCACTAAACGGGTTAATAAACCAATTGGTAAATGGTATGCTTACTTATATGCTGTTCTTCTTTTAAAAATGTTGGGTTGATAACAAATTGTGAACACTCAAGTTATAACTGAAATGTTAGACTTGGAAGGAAATAAACAGAACGCGACTTGACCACCTGTTGGAAATTGTTTTTAATATTTGCTCTAACAATAATTAGAAGATGGAACATAAGCACTCACAGATTAAAAAATTTAATTTTTTATCTGGAAAACACTCACAGTTTTAAAATTGTTTATATCTTTAACGGATATTTATGAGATTTAATTGAATTTTTATGTAAATTATTCAATAATTATTTGATAGTATTTATTATTATCGACTAAAGTTCAGAAATAAATGACATACGTTGACATTGTTTAATAAAAATATGAAATATAATTATCCTTGAAAAGTTTTGTGTACTCAGAACTGTAGGCAAGTTGGTTGTTACATTTAAATTATGCTTAAAAATAAGCTTTTCTAAGAGTTAAACACTTTTAACATTGAACCGTGCTAGCTCACGATAGATCTGCAACTGATAAAAACCATGTACAAGGAGGGAAGTGTTAGTCTGAATGTAGGGCACTTGCTTCAGCTTAGTGGCATAACAAAGAGCGTTGTCTGTGAGATAAACACACAGATGGGTTCTATCTTATCTTGGCAATCTTAGAAGGAAGATTGTTTTATTTTATTAGCGCAGGAAATAACCTAAAATTTAGAACTCACTATAGCCGTTATAGTGACTTTGAGCTGCTCCACGACTAATTAAAATTTCAGTTTAAACTTATAGTGAAATACATTTTCATAAATTTAACGACAGTAATTTTATGAATTTTAAGATATTTTTAGTAAATAGTTGTTTAAAGCAACATCACAGCAAATTAAACCTAATATTATCTAGTTTAATACGTAAACCAGTTTTGTTACTATTAATTTTTTTAATTAAAGTCATAGTGATATACAATGCATTACAAATGGAAGATATATTATATTTTATTTGAAATATTTGACATAATAAATGTTTTGGTTCTAAAATTTGTTCTTTACACAAAAATGTCTCAGTAAAATGTTGTTTTGGTTAAAGAAAACATGTAAACTGTTTTAGAAATTACAATTATGTTTGATTAACCTATTATAACTTTAAAAAGAAGAATACTCATATTGCATTTTATGTTAGAGAAGTAGCCTCGAAAAGTGGTTGATAAATGTGTACTCGTTTATAATAATAAACCTTTTTAACACTTTTTAATCTTTTTTTTATTTTCGTACCATGTACGTTTCAAATTCCGAGAATTCATCTTCCAATTTGATTCAAAGATGAATTCCCATAATTTGATATGTACATTGCACGGAAATAAAAAAGATTAAAAAGTGTTTAAAAGGTTTATTATTACATATGCATTTTATAATAGAAGAAACAGATTTAACTGCCTTTTTTAACCACAGTTAATAATTTTGTAGCAATAGTAAACATACAGTACATTAAATATTAAATCTAGCAGGGGGCTAGATGACACGTTTTTTTTCAAATTTTCGGAAAAAGTATCGATATTTCGGAAACTAATGCATTTTACGGGTCATGTTTTGTTAATTTGAAACACGAAATTAACAGACCCTCACCTCATGGAGTATTATCATTAATTTATAGGTCATTTGCGTAATATTAAAATTCACTTGGTTTCTAAATGTGTACTGTAGCTTTAAAACTTAATTCTAAATATTTCCTATATAACTCGTATTAAAAGTTCTAATTAAAAATGTACCTACCATACATCCTGTGATATGATATAAAATTACCAAAATTATCACTTACTCATTAATCTTTTGTGATGTTTGTGATAGTCAATATTAATAAAACTAAATTATCATTGTCACTAGTCAGTAAATTTTATGTTGTTCATTTCATCATATTTTTAATTCTTAACATAGATGAATACTTTTATATTTTATACTAAGTATAATCACTAAGTCTTAGTTAACGTATTTACATGCTGATTTTTCATACTCACACCTATATGTTTTATGCAATTCAATAATAAAAGCTTGAAAATGGTGTTTCCATGGTTTTGTACAACAGCAATGCTAAGTTATAAATTCAGCTGAATTTTATTTACACCTGTAAGTGTGACTTGGTACTTGAAATTGAAAGGGACAGATTAAAATTGACTGTCTCCCATGAATGTTAGAAGGGAACATACAACCATCAGGAAATCCTCTCTGCCCATAAGGATATGCCAAGGGCGCACGTAGATACGTACTTAACACACGAGATAGGCACATTCAACCCTACTTCATCCTTAAATGGATCCGTTCCACTGAGTACATCCTTAATATCGATAGTTTAGCTTAGTTAGCTTTTAGTGTTTCTTTTCTCTTTTCTTTTCTACCATTATCACTCATATTCATACCTTAAAAGTATCTTGCAAATACATAATTATTATAATATCGCCTATTCTGTAATAATTACTACTTATACAATAGCAGTATACTTACAATAAATAATTGAATAATAACAGTACACATAGCAAGTGTGATTACTATAAATGTAAGAGCTTTTGAAAATAAAAATAAGAGTTTAAATTATCACCCAATTTTGTATTTCCCTCTTTTTTGTAAGTACGTCAGATGGATAATGTTACAAATATTTGTTTGTTGTTATTAATTACATAATATAATGTTACAAATTGTATTTAAATAATAGTGACTATGTTGCTATCAAGCAAGTAAATATTTTTAAACCTAGCCCTACAAATGTAATTAAATAATGTTGGATCGATGTGTACTATGTTCAACGGGCGATGAGCTGCTGCATCCTCATGATTTTGGGACTCGATTATAAATGACTACTTTAAGGATCATATGAATAACATAATTTACACCTTTAAAAAAACTTCTACTAATTTTTAATTATTCATTTTTGTTGTAATAACAAATTAGAACTAGACAAGCTTATTGCTAAAGGGTTGAAACTGCAAAGTATTACTAAAGTTTTTTTTTTCAAATTTTCAAAATTCAATCTTTTGTTTAGTAAATTCAGGTGAAATAGAGTCATTAATTATTTAAATCCCTACAGATCACCCTAATAGAATTGGAGTCAGTAATGATGTAATGTAAATTATAAAACCAAATATGAAGAAAAAGCAGGATGCAGGTTTATGATTACAATGTTTTAAGGAAATTAGCACTCTTAATTATTCTAAATTATGAGTATTCTACAAATCTATAAGAGGTGAGTTATTTAAAAATTCGTTACATTTGACAGCCATGAGAGAAAATGCACATATGGAATTTTAAAACGAAAGAAAAATATAAATAAACAGAGATATAATAGTAAATTTCAAGGAAACATATCACAGACATCGTTCTCACATTTTCAGTGTCTCCAACGTAATGGTATATTAAGCAATCAGAGCCAATCTGCGTCTCTCCGTACCCCGATTCACTAGTACCAGTAATCTGTGCATTCTATATAGAAATTGAAAAAAAAAAATATATATATATATATATGACAGAGACATTAAAGAGCATTTAAATAACTAAACACTACCTTGGTTCTCACAGTGTCAGTGTCTACCACGTAATTGTATATGCTGTCTGAGCTAATCTGCGTATCACAGCTCCGCGCCTTACTCGTTCCAGTAAGCTGTTCATTCTATATTATAGTAATTGAAGAAAAAGAATTATATAACAGAGAAATTAAAGAGCATTTAAATAACTAAATACTACCATGGTTCTCATAGTGTCAGTGTCTACGACGTAATTGTATATTAAGCTGTCTGAGCTAATCTGCGTCTCACAGCTCCGCGCCTTACTCGTACCATTAAGCTGTGCATTCTATATAGTAATTGAAGAAAAAGAATTATATAACAGAGAAATTAAAGAGCATTTAAATAACTAAATATTACCATTGTTCTCACAGTGTCAGCGTCTACCACGTAATTGTATATTAAGCTGTCTGAGCTAATCTGCATCTCTCCGTACGCGATTTACTCGTACCATTAAGCTGTGCATTCTATATAGTAATTGAAGAAAAAGAATTATATAACAGAGAAATTAAAGAGCATTTAAATAATTAAATACTACCATTGTTCTCATAGTGTCAGTGTCTACCACGTAATTGTATATTAAGCTGTCTGAGCTAATCTGCGTCTCCCAGCTCCGCGCCTTACTCGTACCATTAAGCTGTGCATTCAATATAGGCAGTAAAGAAAACATTATATTACAGAGACATTAAAAAGCATTTCAATAAAAGAACACAAGCATAAAGTGAATGCTAATATTACAGAATGTTGCGTTATAGTTCACTATATAAGAATAAACATGCTTTTTAATAATTTTTAAAAAGTAAGGTACATCCTAATTTTTATGTAACTGTACTTTGCACATTGAAAAGTTTTTATTTTTAATGTCCACTAGTAAACTAACACATAGTTATAATACGTGCTTAAGAGCTGAATGTGTCTTTTATAGCAGACATTTGAGAGGTCTAATATAAAAGATATGTAATAGAAAGAATATAAATACAATTTTACTTAGTTATTGTCAGGTAAAAACTTAAACATATACAGATTATGGAGCTCGATATAAGAAATAGCACTGTAATCTTATTTAATTATGTATAAATAAGTATACATTTTTTATTAATTCGTAGTATTTAATTTTATATTCGGAGGAATGGAAAAAATACTAAAGCAATAACATTAGTCTCAAAACCCTTTATACTAGAATTCCCACTTCCCTTCTTCATTAATTTTTTTGCACACTTTACGTGCAAAATATATGCTGTATATGTACGTAAGAGCTGAATATGTTTAAGTTCAGAGTTATTTTTATATCTATATACAGCCTATAGGCTGATATAAAATAAATGTGATAGAATACCTAAACATAGAATATTATGAAAGTTTATACTTCATTGTTTTAGGCAAAAGTTAAAAAGTTTACAGAATAATTAGCTCGATATACGAAATAACACTGAATACATATTTAATTCAGTATAACTGTTGCAAGTTATAAAATGTATAACTGTGGCAAGTTATAAAATGTATAACTGTGGCATAAATATATATATATATATACACACTCATACGTAACTATTATTAGTTATAATAAGTATTATTCATTCTAACACTTTATTCATTCTAAAGTATTTAATTTCATAGAGGCCTAAAGGAAAAATATTAAAGAAACAACACCCTACATAAGTCTCCAATCCCTTTCTACAATCATTCAAACTTACCTTCATCCTTGTAATCATTCCTATATAGACATTTTATAGATATATTATTTTCCTAAGATATTGCCCGTTACACTACGTATTCTTATCTCAATAGAATTAAATGTTTAAATTATTGTATCAAGATTTTCACTACTAAATCTCATGTTCAATCGTTGTACTAAGTTTTTTTCCTAATAAACCACATAATCTACTCTTCACTCAATAGAAAATCGAAATTATGGCACCAGCAATTCACCAACTAAACCCCTTAAACTTACTCTTACAAACAGGTGAAGAATCAAATTAATTACGACGGTTTTACCTAGTAAAACGTTTAATCTTACCTTTACAATGCAGAAGCACATTACATTATTACACCCAGATTTTACTTATTAAACCACAGTATACGTTCTCTTGGGCATAAATTAAGGTTTAATGTTTATACCACAATATTACTTACTCAACCTTGCGAAGTTTCTCCTGCACAAATTTTTGATTCTTGAGGATCTTGCTATATCCAAGTTCTCCTGAATTATATCCTCCAAGGCTTAACACACTTTATATGCCAAACAAGTTCCAATGAACTTTCCTAATAAAACTTGTTCCATTCCACATTAGATAACGTGTCACATGTGAACTTTCCATTCGGAATAAGTTAACCTGGTTGTTAAACCTTGTACTGTGTAAATTATCAGAGGTTTTCTAGGAATTATCAGTGATAACAGATTACATTCTTGAGCTGAATATTCGATTATTTTTTCATTGTTTGAATTAAATTTCATTGAAATTAATGAACTACGACTTAATTTGCAATGGACTTAGATTATATAACATTACCTTTTTAATGTTAGAAATAAGATTATAATAACTTAGAGTTGCGGACATTTGAATTTTATTCATCGCTAAAAATAAATTCTGTTCTTATATTGTACTAACACTAATAATAGTGAATGAGCAGGTTTAAAGGATTGTTGGCAAAAAGAGCGAGGCGGCCGACCATGAACAGTAATTACGATATTTCATTCACAAACATATTCTATGACCTGTGTGCCCCCCTCCCGCTCCCGTCAGCATTCACTAAGTTTATACTTTCAGTTACCTGAAAATGTACGTGATTTAGCATGTAGATGAATACATATGGAGGAACAACATATGAAATTAAATTATGTATGGGTAAACTTGTATCGTTAGTGTATAAATAAATGAATGAGACAAATATTAGTAATATTTTTTCATTTTTTTCTTAATAATAACCAAGAAATATAGTAACTTCAGCAAAAAAGACAGTATATTATCAAAAGTTAGGCAGACTAGACTAAAGATTTCTTCGTATAGGTTTGCTATATGTTGTACTTTAAACTAATCGTGATATGGTTCCGCCCCTCCACATTTCCGTATAAGTAGTCGTATACCGCCAGTTTCAGTGGTTATCGTGGCTTTAAATGGGTCTTTACAGAGAAGGGGAAACATTTAAATATTACAATTGTGTTAATAATGGGTGACACAATAATATCGCCGAACGATGGAAAATGTGCGAAAATCACTCTTCCAATCATCCCCTCCCGCATCCAGAATTTGATGATGTCAGAGGACGGATAGCATAAATAAAAAAAGAGGATCAGCCTTTTCTTTGTCATAAAAAGCATATTGTAAAATTATCGAATCGAGTCCCAATGTGCTTACATTCGTTCTAACGGTACTCGTTCTAAAGTAAAGCGATGAAGCTATGGCAGTTAAAAACTGAAAACTGCAAAGATTAATTTTTAGAATTTTCAGTTCATTTACACGGTACGTAAGTGGAAAATTCGGATTTGAGTCTCGGTGTAGCAAGATCATTTGCTCATTAATCTTTCATAAAATTAAATATGGTATGGTCAATAATGCATATTTAACTAATATTAAAATTAGTTTGAATAATGTTTGACCTTCCAGTTATATCGTTATATGATAATTTGGATAGACGAATGAGAGAAGTTAAGAAAATACGAATTAAGTGATAAAATAATGTCAGGGCTTTGATATATAATCTTACCATTGCTAAATTATATGTTTTTAAAATATATTCCATTCACTTTAAGACGTAGGCTACTTACTAGATAAGTTTAATGTCTTGTATTGGTAAATTAAGAATTATTTTCCATAATATTACGGAAGAAATGCGATAAATCGGCTGTTTCCCTTTTCTTATTCATATGATAAAATGTAATCTTTAAATAATTCTTGGCTTTAAATAACTTGCTATTTTTTATCATACTGTTAAATGTAGTAGATTTCACACAATTTCATGACAATTATGTTTTACACATAAACTTCAAATAATAGCAATATACTTATTTATGACTTATAATACTTACTACCACTTGGCCATTGGTACAAAATGTACCACTCGGACTCACCAACAATCTACATCCACCTCGTTATACTTAAGTGACATTGCCATGTTATAATACTGAATGTTCCAATAGTACAACGCCCAGGAACATCACTGTCGCTGCCTGATTATAATAAATTCTTACTCACTAAATTAATTTAGATTTGCAAATCTCATAGTTCAGATTCTGGTTTAGCCTCCCAAAGAACAGCTCTGTACGAGGGATTCCTGCTGTACAGAAATGTCACTAAACCTAAACGACACATCTATTGTGTGAGAACCGCGGGTGAGCCACACCGGTGGACGCCCTGATCCGATTAGAGCCCCAGGCGTTGTTGTGGAGAGCCCGTAAAATACGATTTATATTGTGTTACCTTAAAATTGTACTTCGCGTGTTTCAAAATAATAAACTCAACCAAAGCAGTGACATTGATTACTGTATTTCCGTAAAAGTCACAAATATGTATATGATCAGTTAATCGTAAATGTTTTCACAATTCTAATATGAGAAGTTTTTGAATCTGGTTAATGCAAACACTATAAAATATAAAAGTTAACACAGGAAACTTGTGACAATTAAATAATATTTAATGATTATAGTAACACTAACGAACCTTAAAATGTGCAATTCTACAAAGAGGCCGTTTCTCTTTCCGTATGACTAATTTTGTTGGGTGTGATAGATAGCGTGCTTACAAATACAGTGAATGATATATCTAGCAGAGAAAGTTTACATCTCATACCAAGATATGTTACATTCAGCACACTTATTTAGATTTACTCCACCACCAACATAATGGGATTTACTCCACCACCTCCTTAGTATGAGAATGTGTAAAAGTAAGCTTTAATTTTAAACAAAATCATTTAAAAACAATGTGTAGCTAAGTATAACCGAAGTCCCTTTCTCATGCCGCCCAGAAAAGTTGGCATCTTTTGGATTACCCCGTATCCACATAATAACGGTTGAACCGATTGAACCACAAAGTTTAATTGAAATTGAATAAAATGGTAAGAACGCTTTGTATGGTGATGAGCGTAGATAATTATATAAATAAATCTATATAATTTCAAATCGTAATAAAATGTTTGTTCGAAGTTTCAGCATTTGAATGACCAACAATACAATTACAATTTATATTGTAGTATTCTTTTAGTAATCAACAGAAATAAAGTTGAAAATATTATAAAAACTTTATATTCGATGGATTCAGATGATAAAGTTTACAGCAAATAACAAAGAGCTGTGAGTGTACCACACAGAGTGTTAAAATGTGCATGGAGTGACTATCGCAAAAGATCTTAGGAAATCGTTTAAAACCTTTGAATTCATCAACTTTTTTATCTATATTTTTTTCATGCATTAATTTTAAATGACTCTTTTTATACAAAATGTATTAGATACATTACTGAAATTCTCTGCAATTAGTACTAAAGCCACTGGAACAAACTAGAAGATATTGAAATTAGTAGTGACGAAAGTAGCAGTAGTGAAATTTTGTCACTTTAAAAATTATCTTTCCCATTATTTGTTCTACACATCTTAGGCGTGTTCATCGCTATGTTTGTAGCGATCTTCAGACGATTTTCATTCAGAATATCATATTTATTACATCTAAAGATGAAGACAAGTTTATTAAAACGAAGTGTTTCAATTTATGTTATTAAAAAAGGTAAAGCTATAAGAAATTCTTTTTATCTCTTCAAACTATACATCGCAAAAATGAGTGAAACAAAAAAGTAGGGAAATATAAACAGCATTGATGAGGTTTATGTTTGTAAATTAAAAGTTTATGTGTTATTAAAGTGAATATTTATTTTTACAACCACAAGGCTAGAGTATGCAACACTTGGTATGGCCTAACAGGATTCGCTGAGCTTGTATACAAATTTAAAATCTGTATATAATTTTATTGTCATGATGTCCTGTCAGCAGACAAACAGACAACCATTAACAATGTTGAAGAAACGTTATATCACCTTGGTGAAAAATTCTATCAGCCTATAGAGTGCTTCAATAATGCTTAGTCAAATTCCATTGTTTGACAAGTACCATTATAAAACTCATCCATAACAATGGGAATTTTCATAAAAATTTAATGGCAACAACTGCAATGTTTCTCAAGATATTTTGTGACAAAATACATTAAAATTGTCATAATTTGAATTCAATACTACTGATTTAAGTAATAAAAGTCTACTCAATGTTACTAGCCAACTCACTAAAAACTTATGTTGCACGTGTTGGGTTAGTTAGTCTACGTATGTTAATATGTTATGTGTTAAAATCTTACCTGCTTATATTTATTTTGTAGGAAATATTTTTAAATCTGTTTTTTTCCTTACCGCCATCACGGTTACCAATAAAAATAATACAAAGATGTTCGCTAACACTCAGCCAAACCCTATGTAGTGACATTGACCATCACCGAACTCAGTGCTACCTATATAGAAATAAAGCGTCATGTAAACTTTTAGATCTTTGGGTCAGTTCGTTTTTGAGATTTCGTGTGAACAAACAGACAGAAAGTCTAGATAGACAGAAATGAAATTTTTCAAACCCTCCAGTGATGGGCTTTTCTAATGCTCAGCCAGTAATAAAACAATAATAAGCTCATATGACTGAAGTTTCTAATGATTAGTGATATTTATTACTTTAGTATAATGATTAGTTACTTTAGTCATCCCATACACATTACAAGTATAATTTCTTATAGCATAAGGGTGCTTTTTATAATAATAGAAATAATATATACATAAACATTGCACTCTACCTCCTCTTAATGTATACAGACTAGGAAAACCGGAACCCTTAAGTGTACGGCATTGTGGCACAAAGGTAATTAATGACAACAGAAAGAATCAAATCTCAGTAAACAACCATTCTTAAACATTGTTAACTTTCATTTTACCTAGGCAAAAAATAAATCCTATTTCAAATAAGTGTAAAAATACAATAAGTGACGGTGACCTTTTACAAAACCTTTTACAGCCACTGAGGATTAGAGTAGAAGAGTAGTACACTCAGCTGTAATTACCATCGTCTGTTTTAACTCTTCTGTTCCGGTGTGCCCACCCTTAACCCATTGTGGTTCTAATCAACAGATTTTTATTTATTCATCAGCTTTTTAAAAGGAAAGTAAAATCTGGTATTTATAATTGTATTAATTTATAGAACTAATTAACCATCCTACGTTTTTAATAATAAATGTAACCTGCTTATAAAAATATTTCATTAATATAGGCACATGTTGATTTTACATACTAGCAGACGATATATATATATATATATATATATATATATATATATATATATATATATATTAAATCAATTCAATAAATTCAATGTAAAAATATAGTAATTAATATTTCAAAAATAAATGTATAGTGACAATTTATAATTATCATTATGACACAGAACACTCTACCAAGCAGTCCACCTTCAATAATTTTATATAACTATTAATCTTTGAGCTAAAAAGGTTTCGACTCATAAAGTGATTTACGTCCCACATAATTCTAATCTGGAGTGCAATTTTATTGCAAGAACGGATTAGACTTTTATGTGTTCGCCTTTATGGTATTTGTTCTCTGAAGGCGAGAAAGAGGCGATACGTATGCATAGGACAGCTCACCGCTATAGTCTCCCGCTGAATACAGAAGTGTCCTCAACAAATACTGAAAGGGTTTTCATCAAATAAACTGTGCAACGACGTGGAAGATTAAGTTTTTCAGTAATTTGGTAGTACATTTTCTACCGTGGTTTCTAACTATTAACACAAAACTTCGACCACTACCAAGATTGCTCAAGATGAACGTTTCTTAATGATCAAGCATATGATACAAAGAATCCTGCCAGACAATACCGAAGATAGTATTTGTGTTGCAATGAACCGCTTCGATGGTACTTTTCATTCGTTTCGTTTTCTGCACACAAATCCAATAACATTGAAAGTTATAAATAAAATAAATACGTGTAGTAGTAGAAATATTATAAGCATCTAATCTCCATACCAGTTGAAAATCCCAATCAGCCAGTGTTTTGTTTCAAACACTTAAAATATTGACGTTTTTAAAGTGTGTTTACATTGAAATCTCTCAGTTATTTTTATACGAAATTCCATAGTGTATTACATTAAACTACAACTAGGAAAAGAATCAAATAGCCTCGTTTGTAAAAACCTCCTAAGAAGTAACTGAGCGATATCGATATGCGAGGAAGCAACAACAAAATACAGTGTGTTAAGAGAAAACCACTTCAATGCCCTCATAGTAAAACTTGACAGATATTTAAATCTATGAGTTTTTAATATGTTTACTATTTTATGTAAAACTATGTTATTTGTGTAATTTATAAAATTATTTACGAGCTATTACAACACAACAGAAATTTCTGATTACATAAATGCTGTAACCTGATATGTAAATTGTTTCATAGTCTGGGATATTTAATTCACTTTCTTGATCTTAAAGTTGTAGATGTTTAAGATGAGTTGTACTTTTTCTTATCATTACCTTGGTATTTGTATTTTATTGAAAGGATTGTGTTTGAATTAAATTAAAAATTTAAATACATAACATAACAAATTAAATTTGCTATTGATTAGTGAGGTGCCATTTAAGCAGTCTGAAAAAATCACTGGCCTGGACCGAAAGTATTTATATAATGTCAATTCAAGCAGAATTGATTTTAATGTAGTAACAAATAAAAAAAATTATCTTCAATAAAATAATAGAATTAGTTATACGATTGTTAAATGAAAAATTAAAATAAAAATGTTTAATTTAGATGGCTTTTGTACATTCTGAGTATATTAAAAAAAATTCTTTGGAATCATTTTATATTAAATAAAAATATTAGTTTTGTTTTGGTAAAACACCCGCATGCGTGAAATAATATATTAATCCGATTTCAAACAGTCGTTTGAATTTAATAAAAATGACTTAGATATTTTTGGATTAACATACAACTTTGAATACTCGATTCAACAAAGTAAACATTTTTCTGAAGTGTATTTCATTAAATACTACACAAACTCTCACATCAATTAATTTTGTGCACTCTAACAACTTATCATAATGTATATTATTTAAGTCTATTTTGTGACAAGTATTGTAATACAAGATTCGATACTTAATATTATATAGTGTTCGTAAACTCAAATAAAACCATGGAGACAAATATAAAACAACAATACCGAGTTATTAGAAAACTAGAAAAATAAATTAGTATTGATGTTACTGAAAATTATGATAAATTATTGCTACAACAGTACATTATTTATCAGTAGCTTCTGGAAAAATACGATCCTAAATGAACCAAATGAAACTTTACACTGTCTGGGGAAGATAAAGAAAATTAAGTTACACACGGGTTTCTCAGAAGAAAGTCTCGATTTCCCCTGATCACCTTGCTTCGTTCACAATTAAAACGAACTTTACTTTTAACAGTAAAAAAACACCATTAGTGTTAATGCCAACTATCCTGATTATTTTCATACACAAAGACTGCCAGCAGTTAGTATAGGTATTAATATAAATTTTATAGTTTTTTACAACCATTTTATTTTTGAAAAAAGGGTTTCGGAAAAACATTGCTTTCAACTAGGAAGTATTGTATTGATAAATTTGTATTGCAAAACAATTTTATTTTTACCAAAAACGGTGGACCAAATATTCAAATTGAAAAGGTTTATCTGCATATCTTGCTATTACATTCATAAATAGGTGTACTAAAATACAATAACTGATTGCAACAAATGATAAACCACAACTGCTCAAGTGCAGGTGAGTTGAAGTGGGTGGAACTGTACTGAGAGTGATGTGTATCCAATCCTTTCTCTATCCTGTAGGTCAGTTAGTTCTGAAGCCTGGCGCTAGGGCTGCGCCACAACTGCAAGCGCATGTTTGACCTCCTTTCACCAGTATACAGGCTTTAATTTGCAAGCCTTCAAGAAAAACAACCACCCTCTCTGTTAATAGTTAATTAATGCCATGCCGAGTGACAGCATTCTCTCCCTCTATTCCTCTTCTACCATCAGCAGAGCTACACTTTGAAAACGGATTATAGCTGAAATCCTAGTGAGCTGACTTGAACAGGTGTGTAAACTTATCACTTGCTATCTTATCAATAGAGTGAGTGAGAGAGACGATAAGATAACTTATCGATAAGATCACTTCAATGTAGTCTGTGCGCGACTCAGAACCTAAGGCTTACCCCTTTCAAGCCACTCTCACACCTCCTACGTACCTCCAAGTAACTCAAAAACTGTATGAAGTATGATCATACTCCATTTTGTATACCATACCAAGTGCCGATATAGTGTATCGACCCTGCAACAATCAATTCGTGAAGAGATGATCCTTCCCTTGTGCCGAGGTGTGAGGCAGGTGAAGACAACTTCGGAATGTTAATGAATGAATGAATGTTGCCTCTAGAAACTTCAACTATCATAGATGCTTAATTTCACCGGCCTGGATAAGGAACAAAGTATTGTATTCACCAGGATATGTTCCGTTATACGATATTTTACCTGCTCTATCTCATTCAAGTGTCTCAAATTCACAAATTTTTAACCTAAATATCAATAAACTCTTTCGCATTTTGTACACCACTACTAGCGTACACTACACGACACACACATATATGATAGATACTGTATTCAATACTGGAGTTGCGTATTGATTGATCCGTATATTGAATTGTCTTGAGAGACATCTAACGTCAGTTTCGAGTGAGAAACTACTTGAATTTCCAATCAAGCATTGTGATCTGAGCCATTCAACTCTCATGAACATATTGGTACCGGAAAACTTAATCAATATCGTATAGATGGATATTCAGTTGACTGACTTGATATTTGATTGAACCTCTTGGACTTATGGGTTCGCCTATTGTATTCAGTAGTTCTCTACATTGTAGCCCCTATATAGCACTGTTCAGGTAAAAATATTGTATTTTGTGCATTTGAATATACTTTTGGTTTGAAGTAAAACTATATTTTAATCTACGAAATTTAATAATGGTGCAGGGTCCAGGTCAATCTACCGGATTGCCAACTCCCAATTACTGTCTATGGTAATGTAAAACAGAAATGAAATAAAAAAATATTTTAACTTATCAGGAATTTAAGGCAGAACAACACTTTTTCCAATGGCAATTATGCTTTATTATGTTTGTTATTAACGTGTAAAGATGGATGTGTTATAAATGTATTGGTTTAACAATGTAACATTTTGTAGCAGTTTACCTTTATTAAACCTGTTATTTTTATATTCCGCAAGTAGGTTATGTTTGTCCAGGCTTGTTAAACATTTTTATGCACTAATTTACTTTTGGAGATCTGGAATATTTATCCGTAACACGTTTCTCTACAGTTTGCAAGCGGAAATTTTTGTTTTGTTTTTGAAAACTGGATATGGAATAGCATTCGACAAAAGAAACTTAATTGCAATATGTACGTATATACTATTATCCAGGGATTAAAAGAGAAACTTTAATATTAACAAGAAGGGAAATAACTTTAACAAAGAAGAAAACATCAGATTACCATAAATGCGGCTGAAGCTTCTGATAAAGAAGCAACATTGTGCTCAGATTGGTCAGATTATCAGTGATTCGTGGAGTTTCAGCCGATATCGAAAAAGCTTTCACCTCTCTACGCACCTGACAGATTACTCACTCTGTCAGTTTTTGTAGAATATTTTTTGACTGAAAATAGGCCTCTACAGCAAGCCCGATATTAATCAATTACTTATACCTACTTCAGTTATGGCAACACTTACTTTACACCAACTGAGATATTTCTAATCAATGTAAAACCTAGTTTTCATTGTAATTATTACATCTGTGACAAGCATAGGGATACATTCTATACATTCTCAGGGCATGACCCTTAGTTTAGTGATAAAAATGTGATACATCCCCCGGACAACACCCTGAGTTCATTGTCTGTTATTGAGATGTTTAACGTTAATTTATAAATACTATTTAACTTAAATAACAAAATTTTTTCATTCGGATGCATTTTTAGGAATTTCTCCTGAAGATATATTTACGATTCTGGACATTCTAACAAATTTCAGAGAAGACATACGTATTGATATGTTCTACTGTGGTTCTTAAGGTGTCTTGGGAACAGATTTCTAGTATAATCGGAAATTTTTAATTAGTGAGTCAGTATCGCTTTTAAAAAACTAACAATTCCCAAGATTAGAATGAGGTATATATAAATATTGAATATAGTATATATAATTGTGTGTTATTTGAGCGTTGAATAAATAAATTTAATTGCACGTTTACTTAATAATGTCCAATTCAATAATTAACAGAGCCAATAAACTATAAATCAATTAAAACCTAAAAAATAGGTATATTTTCCTGATCCTGCAAGAACAATAAAGTAGACAATATTACATCAGTTTCTATTTATTTTATGTGTAATGAGTAATATTATTCTAAAACTAAATTTTGTGTATAATAATTATTAGAACAGTGCCATGTTTTAATGGGTATGTTTTAAAACTAATATTATAATGGTGTTATATGATAATCTATGTTGAAAAAGAGTCCTATCAAAAGCAGTTAATTACTTATAACAAGAGTAAGAAGTAAAATATACTTATAAAATATACGTAAGAGGTAATAATATTACATAATTAAAATGAATCTGTAGATAAAATAACAAGTTATTTGTAATGCCATGGAAAATTTTCAAAAATGTTCATTGCCTTCAGAACAGTTCCTGCATTATCTTATAGGTTATCTTCCTTCTATATATTTAGGTCATTGTATATTGATTACTTGTTTTAATAATAGAACAAATTGATATGCTTTTAAATATCGGCGAACCATATAAACATTGGATATCATTATTTTCCTATTGTTTTAATGCTGTCTAGTTTTTGAAAGAGGGTTCATAAATAAAAAAGTAGATTTGAAATATGAAATAGAGAAGAGAAACTAAAGATACTACTAGCAAATACAGTTTGTTTCTTTCTTTATTTTCGATAAGCGATATACGTGGTTTTACGGGTAAAAACTTGGAAAGATTGCCCATTGGAGATTGGAGATAAGTTTTGTTTTTCAGGATCGATGAGGAATCTTTACTGGAATATAATTAAAAGTGACCATCACATTAAAGTTAAAACTAGGATAAGCATTACATTGAGGAATTTCGACAAAAGTACTGATTTTTGAAAACTGATTTTATCGTTTAGTTAATATTAAGATGACAGGAGGTTTTTAAAATATGAATAATAAAAATAATATGAATAATTTTCATATTGAAAATATATTAAGGGAGAGGGCTAGTTCTGAGACTATATCAGCCTAGAGAGACAATTATAAAAACACAGAACAAACAAAATGTTATTTTTGATAGTTGTTAATTAAAAAAAAAAATAGATTGTTAGCCAAATGAAGTATATAACATCATAGGAGACGGAAGAACAACTATTTTTGTGTGCACGATAACCTTCAAAACTTCTGAAGAGTTTTAATAATGATTGTTTAATGGTCATATACAATTAGAAGTATTTAATATAAATCGGTAACCTAACCAGTCTTCCATCACCATTCGTCGCCAGGTTCCCCACGCTGCTACTAAAATTGTGAACTGCAATAGTATTTTAAAGGAAATGGAAGGAAATAGTGCTTGTCCAAATGTATTTTTTTATATTATTTCATTTTGTACAGTATAAAACTTAATATAAAGTTGAAATCACCACCCCGCAAAAAATGTATTAGTACAAACTAATTGAATTAACTTTAAACTATTCCCACATTTTTATTACGAAGTTAAAATGCAAATAATTAAACAAAATGTGGTAGCTGTTTGCAATATGTATTTATAGATTCTGATAATATTAAATTAGTTAACTGATTACACAGTGTCAATATCTACCATTGCAGTATGTAATAAAATACATTAATTAAACATGAGTCAATATATTTACACTAAGCAATCATTCCACAAATTTATCGAATATCATCAGAACTAATAGCAGTAGCGCAAATAGCCATAACGTGTATTATCATATTACTTGTTTTTACATGTACTAAACATCCTTCTATGTAAAAAAGCCGTAGTGTGTTTTAAAGCTCTTTCATACCATTCAAGATATGTATGAATTTTATATAATGTAAAACTATAGTTTAATTTATAATGTTAATAAAAAATATGCTTATTCGAAGACTTAACATTGAAACAAGGAAATATAAAATTTATTGTAATTAATTCAAGTATTATTGTTTACAACAAATTTGTAACAGAATAGAATGCAAATATAAAAATGATAAGACATTTATTGATGTAGGATATTTCCAATTTGGCCACTACAAAGGCCAACTTTCCACTGAACACAGATTTGATATCTGGAGAGTAAATTCAATGAGCTTGGATCCCACACGGCTTTTGACCAGCTGGTTCATAAACCAATTTGTAATTTGACTTGGAGCAATGTAGTTTGCTCATCCACTATCTCCTCCCTCCCAAAATTCACCCTTCATCAATATCTTGTACAATATAAAATATTCCTTTTGTTTATTTTAATTTCGTCTAGTTTCATTTTTTAATTTGTTTTGCTATCTTAAATATTTAAAATGTCTTTTCTGTCTTCATACATTTGGATTAGATTAATATTAACAACTTTCTGTCACCCAACACTATTTATATGAAAAGACCACTTAAATTGTGTAGATGTGCTAAATAAAACATTCAAGGATTGTTTGAGATACATAACAGGATAGCACTGTGTGTGTACGCTTAGAAACTAATAAATGTCATGGAGCTGTGACTACATTGGGGGAAAATACATGTTTAATACGTACATGAGCACGTTAGGCATTATAACGACTGTACCGTAAAATTGTCCACGGGGGGAAGCTAAAAAACTCAAAAGAAAACGACAGAACGCTAGTATTAGATAAATAATTTCTATTAAACTTGCTATAAATATCCAAAGAAAGAAAACATCTAAAAATGGGTTAGCATCAAACTGTCAAAAAGTTGGCAGGTTTTAATAAAGAACCCATAAAGACTGTACGTGGTTATACTGTTCGTTCTTTGATTAATCTTCTCAAACTTGAGATTAATACCTTCTCTAACTTGAAAAAATCAGTATAAGCGGACGATAAGCTTTGTTAGTGGCGGTTTTGGTTTGACTTATATAGAATAAATATAGGGCTCTGCAGCAAGACGGAAGTAGATTTTAACAGGGTTAAATTGGTCTAACGGTATTTGAAACAGAAAAACTTAGACAATTGTTAAGTTTCTAGCTCGCGAAATTGTACGATTCTTTGAGTTGTTTTCATAGCACAATAAAAGCATATTCACACTCATAAACCTGTTTAAAACTCATGTTAATGTTTATTCATGATTTAACTTTCATAACAAAACCAGCTTTCTTTATATTTAATAGTTGGCTTTGAATATTAAATAAAGTACTTAGGCTCTTTGCTTCCATAGAACTTACATAAATTAAAAAAAGAGAATACGTACATATACTAGCAAATGTTTCTAAATTCCTAATGTTTTAAAGATATTATAAAAATCATACCAGTGGAATGTTTATAGTATAGTCAGTGATTTTAAGTTAGTGTGTAATGTAACATGCATTTATAACAGTTGATCATTTTAAATTGCTAGCCCAAAACACTGAAATTGTAGGATAACGTAAAAAGACAGTTATTTGTGTTTTCTGGATAAAACCACGGCGAAACATTGAAACACATTAAAAATCTCCAGGTATTTCGGCCTCGTTATTGTGAATCAAACAATGTCAATCAACAACTTTTAAATTTAAAATCTCTCTTCTGGAGAGGCTTAAAATCTCTACAGTGGGGATGAAAGATTTAAAGATTTTGGCAATCTTTCTACAGTATTTCCATTTATAAATATTGTTCTCATTGTAAGAAAATGTATAAAAAAGAAAGTTAATCAATAGCTGTAAGTCTTAATGTAATATTTTTTTCTAATTTAAAGATAATTACCATTACCTGAATACGTTAACACTTATATATATATATATATATATATATATATATATATGTATATGTGTAAGCTATGGGCTATATATAATATATATATATATAATATATATATATATATATACTTATATATATATATATAAAAGTATATAATTATATATAGCCTATGTATTATTGATACTCAATTAGTATGCGAATGTACTTCTGACTCCTTTTCCTTCCACAATATGCCAGTTTAGCCATTATCGTATTTATCACACAAACTTGTTTACATTACAGAAAAATTTAATGAAAAAAAAAAATTCTAATTTTTCAGTACTACTCAACATAATAAAAACAGAAGTGAGTGAAAATAAAAATAGTTAAATAGTGATCGTAGGATGCATATAGAATGCAGTACAATTACAACACTGCAGTTTAATTCGAAAATGTTCTTTTTATAATATATATTAGTTGGAAATCTTTTCACAAATTCGGTGTTTTGAAAGTTTTCTGGAGCAAATAACTACGACAAAAAATACGAGATCTATAGGTTAATAGGATCACCCAGCTATTGCTTCACTCAGTGCAAAATGTTGAAGATCATAAAAGAACAAAATCGAAAACGACCAAATCATTTGGATTCAATCAGTCTTCGAGAAACGTAATCTGTTAATCTTTCATAACACGTTTTTACTACACGAATAGGAGAACTCATCCTCATACTTCAGTACACAGCAACTTCATACGTCATCAAATTCTCGGCTTTTGGAGAACTCTCACTCCTTCGTGTACACGATCTTACAAGTAATCGATATTCAAGGGACAGGTTTCAGGTTTGAGCCTGTTACGTTCCCGATTTCTGTAGTTTCTGGGAGTTCTCAACATCTGCGAAAAAAAAACTATTTTAAATAGCACATTGTGCATACAACTATTCTCAGTTCACACTTTCCAATAGAACTTCTATGCGGATGTTTGAGTAAACCAAGTAATTTATTATTACTGGTAGGTACACGTGCTGAAACCAATGTCGCTCATCGTAGTGCAATGGTAATATTACTCGAGAAGATTATCAATCTACCTGAGTAGAACACTATCGAAGCAGAGCTGGTGTGTCATTGTTACCGCTATCGGGAGGTCAACATTTACCAACTCTGATAGCTCAGCTCTGACCTGTGTACATGACGTTTGGACTCTCCATCTACGAATTTCTCTACCTTGTGAAGGGACGTGAGAGGAATAGAAGAAAAGTTATTATTCCACGACGTCTAATTTCATACAGCAGCTATTTATTTAAGAGCAGTTTAACATATGATAACTCTAAATTTATTAACTTATTTTATAGATTTCTTCATTATATAATACACCATTTTTATCGCCGCATTTCATTTATACTGCACAACATAAAACCGCAAAGTCAAACACAATTCCGAATTAATTAGCATTGTTTTATAAACCTGTTCTAAATTCTCTTTGCACAGTACTGGAATGTTTATTATAAACGTTTAATAGTGTAACAAACAACCACCAAAAAAGATACATGAGCAAATTTTCAAGTAAAAGAAAAGAACTTGATATTTCACAGTAAGTTTACCTATGGGTCTCTTTTATAGATTAAAATTAGTATTAAATAGAAGGCTTCCTAGCCAGATAAGGAATATTGCTATTGCAACTCATACTTCAACTTTCAAATGTAACTTACTACATCAATGAAAAAATTGAGCATCAGCATCGAACTAGATCTTGCTTGTTTATAAATTAAGTTTCGCCTATAACAAAATTTAATTTCTATGGCTCAATTTTTTTTGCATATCGTGCTGACAAAGTAAAAAATAATAATTTGTTCAGTCCCCAGAGTCTCTTTTGGGCCAAAGATCAATCTGAGTGATTCATACATTTTGATGTGAATGAAATAATATTCGGAAGGGATAAAATCTCATGTATTACATTGAGAACGTAAGTTTACAGTGTTTATATAAAATGTATTATTTTATCCAATAAATGAATTTAGGGATGCTAATATTAATTTAAAGCTCAATATTGTTTTCAGTAATTACTTATATGAATGATTGTGTTAGTAATATTTAATTGTGCTAAACAACGCTACGGCTACTCCTGAGCCGATTAATTAGTCAAGTATAATATTTGCAAACAAAAACAAATGTGTAGTGGAGTAATAAATAAGGTAAATAACACATTAAAATTTAATTTATTAATAATTAATTAGGCTAATAATTTTACTAAATACGATTAAAACGATATTAGGATATCCTCGTTACCAGGTTATTGTGTTTGGTGAGAGAGATTTGTTGTTAAATTTGAATATTTATTTACTTACTTACTCCTGGCTTCGCACGTAATATATATATATATATTACAGGGTGATTCAAAACTAAACGGCAATCTCTCGAGAGCTTATACTATGGCTAAAACAAGTAAAAAAGTTTATATAACCATATGCCCGGAAACGCTTCGTTAGCGAGTTACGCCTAGCGAAAGATTTCGCCCGGATTTCAGAACCCTTGGTGAAGTCAGGCCGTATAAAAATGGTAAAGGTAGTTACAAAGATACAAATACGATTGTTTTTTATGTTTTAAAATCCTGAAAAAATTTATTAAAAATTCGTCCCAGAGCTGTAAATGCAATACTTTCAGAGATATCATACGTAAAACACAAGAATTGGTGCAAAGAAATAACACATTTTTGTGTTTAACGTAAGATTACTTCCATAAAATGTTAAATAAAGGTCATTTTTTCTTAAACAGATTTGTAGAACATTTAATTCTGAAAAGATTCATGTGAATTACTTAAGAAAAAATTAATAATAGGTATTGAAATTTAGCTTTATTTAAAAATAAAACAGACGCACAAAAATGCATATTCTTATCTGCATAAAATATTAACTAATGTTTAGGTTGTGAGTAAACAGTTGATCATTTATTCAAAACTTTTTATCGTCATATTTTCTTTGCAAAGGTTGGCAATATCAGCTGATCAACAATTAAGTTCATGAAGTAATATTTGAATAAACCTTTATGGAGGTTTTTGTATTGTGGCGTGTGAAGATTGTATTTTGTGATGAGATCCTGTGATTATTTGGAAATATTTTTATACAAGTGTATAAAATATGTTATTAAATGTTTCCCGGGCATATGGTTATATGAACTTTTTTACTTATTTTTAGGCTATATAATAAGCTCCCGAGAGATTGCCGTTTAGTTTTGAATCACCCTGTATATTTGAACCTTACATAAAGACCCTGAATTCGAAGATTGAATTTCATAATAATTTAATAAATACCAACAAAATACAAATTCAAATTATATTTCATTAGATAGATCTAACTATTTCAGTAAAACTTAAACCATTTACAATTTATGTTGACGAATTCTAAAGGCGGTTTGTAGCTTTCGCCGGATTATCCTACTGCTAGTGTATCGCAATATTCTGGGTAACGTTAAATTAACCTTAAAAATTGTAGTAGCAGTCGATGTTTCATCCCCAATCTCTTTTTATTCTAAGAAATGCACACTTTTGTTAAAATTGTATTTTACTCTTAACTCATCCTAATTTAAATTGTTTTGTTGAAGCGGCAATATTTATATTGTATAATAAACGCCAATACGGTATTTGAAAATTTTCTTAAATTCATACAACAATATACATTCATCCATACATTTTTAAAATTACGCTTTCAATAACTCATTCATATCTAATTCAACCTACTTAGAAAAGCGGAGTCAGTCTGTCTTCTGATTGGGGAGTATCCCAGTCGAATACAAAACTCACTGCATAATATATTGCTTGAAGCAATAAGAAGCGTTTGAGATGAGTTTTTAACATATTAGCCGTTGTTGCATATTTAATTCTCCAGTCTGTTGAGGAAAATAGAAAACCTGCTCGCGAGGGCAAGCGGTCATAAACCACCGTTCTGTTCATCTACTTCGGTAGTTAGTTCTGGTACGTTTCTCATACATGAGTTTCCAAAAATCTAGAGGCACGGCAGAATAAACTGCTGCAATTTTTTAAAAGGATGTCTGCAGAACTATCTAAATTTGGATCTGACGATTATTCGAATCGCTGATTTTGGAGTCTCAATGCTCCTAAAACTTACAGTTTACCTAAGGCAGTATTTGTCTAAAGATCTCAGAACTAAAGTACCTTAGCAGAGTTTTGTGCATAGATGGTCAATGAGCACTAAAAGTCAGCACACTCTATCAAGGTGCAATCCTAGGAATTTTGAACAGTGTGGAGTCAGCAAAAAAAAATGGAGTCAGCAGTGCGTAAGACAACATTCAAAACTTTGGGTTTTTTAAGTGTTTTGTGAGATTGAGGCTGTTGAAGTATTTGACACGGTGGTCAATGGTATCAAAAGCCTGTTGTTCCAAAACTCACATTACATCAGTCTAAAACATAATTTCCAACTCTGTTTATAGTATAGGATGGTTATTGGCGTAAAATATACAAATTTATTTGTATTAATTTAAATCTAATGTTATATAGGTCTAATAAATAGTAATGGTAACCCTAATTATAACATGTACCACATGTGTATGTTAATTTATTACATCGACACCACTAATTTACATAAAGTATACTTGTTTAATTAATGAAATACAGAAAAACTATATTTATAATGGAAATGCAGCTCTTAATTATAAAATACTAATTAATATGGATAGACCAATATTTTGAGTAATAATAATTTGTTAAATTTTACCAAAATTACTCTTTAATTGTAATTTAAAGTTATCTATAGTTAAAAATTTAACTTATCACTCTAATTTTTTTTCCTTTTAGGTTATTTTAACACTAATTATTTAAATTAGTTTCTTTGTAGCGTATAAAATAGTGTACAAATTCGTAAGAAAAAAACAAATTTGATGGAGAGGGTTTCTCAACATTCACGTCGAGGTAAATTTCCCCTATTCATAGATGCATAATTAGGTTTGCTGGGGCTCAAAGACAGTAAAAATGAATTTAGATAAGAACAACTTACAGGAATGGGACATTTCATGGGACAATTCTAAAATTTACAGTATTCTTTTTTATTTTTTAAATGCGTTTAATTATTTATTATTATGAAAAAACTAATCATCCGTAATAAATAAAAGTTGTTCCCAGTAGTCAAATTAAATATTCGTCTTTAATATATATGTAGATAAATTAATATCCTATTTTCTTATACATATCAATATTGAATGGATACACTCTGACCTCATTTATCTAGAGTATACAATGAACGGAAGACTTAACAATCGAAACTGTTACCCCCCAATAAATTTTATTCACGCGCCATGTTTCACTTCCGGTCGAACAAACAAGTTCTATTCTTCCGTTAAATGGGTGGAATTAAAGGACGCTTCGCAGTGCATAATATATGAGTTGAATTAAAATTAACAATAATACATACATTTAGTTTAAGTACAAGTTTTAACACTCTATAGAATAATATACTTAATCACATGGTTAGTCCTTTATAACACAGTTTTTCTTACTCTCATGTTAAACAAAACATTAAGGCAGCTTATAAAATGAATATTCTCATGCAGAAATTCAAAATGTAGTGTAACATAATTTGCTGATTCATTAAATTTCACCCTTTCGGTGTACGTGATGTAATGAGAGTTGTGCATATTTTCTTCTTAAACGAAAAAAGCTGCACACAAAAATTAAAAAAATTTTAAAATTTTTGCTACTGGTACTCTTAAGTTATTTTGTATATTGGTAATGTCAGAAGAAAGCACTTGTTGTGATTTAAGTTAAAGGGTAAAACTTATATTTATTAAGAGGTGACAATGAGGTCTTCTCCTTTCTTAAAAATTTTTTCTGGGGTTGTTTGAATTTTACCCAGAATCTTAATAGATAAATTTAAGCAAAAACATTAGGATTAAAATAAGTTAAAAGTTTATTGCATATATGTGGATGATATCTTGTAATGTTTCCTCAAAACCTGACAACTATTTTTATCACATCAATAATATATCTTCTTTCATCCTGTAACAAGTGAAAGTTTACATAAAGCTCTTTTTTAGGGCAGGAGTTTTCTAAAAACTAAGGAGTTTTTAAATGAAATACGAAGATTAAAGTATATAAATTTATTTATCAAACCATAAAAAAATCTATAAGGAAGAGATTTATACTCATTATTCAATAGAGCTAAGTTAAACAATCATACTCCTATGAAAGACGGATTAAAACGAAACGAGCAAACATTATATTTTCAGTTAGTCATAAATAAGTGTAAACAAAAACAAAATCATTTCTGAATAAGAAAACGAGAAAAGAGAGAAATTTACGTAAGATTCATGAAAAAGAAATTGGTTTGGAGTTTCAAATATTTAATAATATAACTCAATAAATTTACAATTGGGTCAATTATATACCAAAACATTTTCATTTTTTTTCATTTTACTAATAAATCACAAATTAAAATGAAAAAAATGCTTTCACGAATGTTTGACAGTATTATAGGCTATTTATATAACGTATTTCATGACTTTGATCGTTTGTTCAAAAAAGTGCTTTTTTAAAAACTTGAATTCATGGATAGTGTTATTTATATATGGTTTGGAATCAGAAATTTTAAACTCCTCATTATTATATTCTACAAGAATAAAACTTCTCATATGGTTGAGAGGAGTGAAAACCGGAAAACTTTAGTACACATACACGCACCAAATAAGTAATAGACTAGGGAAACTCAATACCGGAAATTCATGAGAATTGATACATTCGGTTTTAGAGTTTTTTTTTTTTGCAAAGTTATAGTTTATCGGAATTCTACTGGATAAGGTTTGTTTGTTTTCAATAAGATGATACATTCCAATCCACGAAACGTATTGTTATATTTTTGTAACATACAAAAATGGCAAAATACTTATAAATGCTTATAATATGTTCTCGTCCGCTTTTGTAGTTTGGCTATCTGTGTTAATTTATACCTGTTATCGTAATAAACAAGACTTTTAATATTCAATAAATAACGTTTCAAGTAATTTACACATTACTAATATACATTAGTTATTACCCTTACAAAATCTTTTTTATGTATTATTATTAGTAATCAGACCATACCCAGCGCATTTATATGTATAGTATAATGTACTTAAGAAGTGTTTTTATTACTTACAATATTTAACAACCTGAAGGTGGAAACTTTATATTGTTGCGACTCTATATACTGTATCGTATAAAGACAACTTCGAACTATCAATGAAGGAAAAGAAATTGTTATTGTATTATATCTACAGTGAGCATTACGATAAGCCGATATTCACAGGCCCACGGGTTCTCTTGTTAGTTTCAGGTATTATAATAGCCTGGCGTTGGTATCAGCTCTTTCTCCAATACGGTTTTTATCCAAGTATCACTCGTTATACACTTTAATGTTTGTCGTAGGATATATTAACCATGTACGATATTTATTGATACTTTTTAGTCATTCCAAAATATATCTAATATTCAAGTAAGTGAATAATGTCTGATTGATTTCGAATTTTGATAATCATAATGTGTACTATTACTAAATTATGTTGGTATGACCCAACATCTTAGTCTCGAGTTGTATCACCAACCAACTTCACACATATGTAGATTAAAATTATTTAAACTTTATGCACAAAGATTTGAATTTTTTTCCGACTCAAAAGTATTCACAGCGAATCTATTTTAATTCGTTGATATTAGGGAACTACTTCCTAATACACTGTAAGACGTTTGTTTACGAAAACTTTTAATTTGACCTCTTTATTGGTGTGGTTTATATTAAAGTGATTTCTCAGTTCAAATTATCATTTATATAGATCATTATTATAAAAAGTTGATCATCTACAAAATCACCGATTTTCTTTAATTAAACTTTCTGTTAAAATAGTTTTATTTCAACACAGGAAGCTGGAACACCAATCCGGTATGAGACCAGATAGTATGGTATCCGGTATTTTGTATCCGGTGCGAGTTATCTAAAGGAATTGCATAACTGTAAAACTTTCTTTTTCTTGAAGTTCGGTACAATTACATTTATCTGAATTAGTGAAGGCATCTCAAACTAATCTATTTTGTAACTGAGTATAAGAGAGATTCAGTATAAATGGATGTACTAGGATTCGATATTATGACTATCACTTATTTCTGACTAAATTCCGACATCTACATTTGAACTCTTTAAATTCAAGACTGCTGCAACCTAACCCTCCTCAAGTAATACTATAAATCAGACATTGTACCAGTAAAATCAGTAATCATGTTCAAAAATGTATTTTGATAGGCTATAAATAAGATATTACCCATTCTTATTAAATAAAGATTCTTCGTTTAGAAAATCATACATAAGTATAGATTTTAAGAATTTATTTACTATTTTTGTGATTAGGAATTCTACTTATGTGTATTTTAAAAGTATAAAATAATATGAAGAATTATGTGAGAACGCTAAGTCAAAGAATGATGTCGTAATAAACAGCAAGCAATTTCAATTTAGACTCAGGCATACCAACAGTACAGCGTGGCACCAAAACACTTTCGTTAGAAATTCAGAATTCATGTCGAATGACCAATTATTTTTGTCGTTCTTTTCACTGAACAATATTTGAAGAGCACTACTTTATTCATGAAGAAGAGGTAAACAAACCAGAAAGATATCAGAATAAAATATAAGTTTCAGCAAACAATCTTGATGACGGGAACTCTTGTTGATTTGATCACAACACTGAATATTATTTCTTGAGTTTGTTAAACAACAGTAAATGTTGCTGTTAAAGTTAAAATGAATTAACACTGCGATAAACTGATTTCCTGTATACATTTAAGCGAATTCGTTCTAAAACTATTTCGTATATTTGACATATCTTGATTGTGTTACAGTGCATTATTTTGACGCCACTACAAAGTGTAACGATATATTTCAACTTTTAATGGATCATGGCAAAGGAATTCATGCTGTGGTATAATGTAATTACTGAGCCTTAATTACTATAAGACAAGAAGAAGCTCTATCAATTTGCATATCCAGGTAAAGAATTTAGCTGGGGTTTTTTTGAAGCTAATCGCATCATGTGCTGATGCATGTTCTCTTTGCTTAACGATTTTCTCTCAATATATCTGATAATAATAACAATTAATAGAGATTTAGTACTTTGCGTCGAAACTCAACGAAATAAGTAATAGTGGCGAGTACTCCTACCTTTTAATATTAATAAGTTGTAAATTTTTCCTTTTCAAATATTTAGTGAAAATTCTCCTTACAATCAGTTATGTGGGTAACAAGTGCCAACTTCCTGTTCCTTTGTTTGAAGTAATTAATTAAAAGCAGCTTTAAGTTACTTCCTGGAACAAGCTTAGTATTAGAGGAATAGAAAGTGTTGACTTTTTTCATTAGTTAATTTCCCAAAGTTTTATCTCTTCAAATGTCTTTGAGACACAGTAACCAAATCTTGTCATAAATAAATTAAAGGACTGCAGATGTAATTTGATAGTTTAAATTCATCTGAAGATTAAATAAGAATGTATTAGTTATACCGTGGAAACATACATCAACGTTTTAAAATTACAGTCATGAAAAATATTCATTACCTTTAGAATAGTTCCAGCATTATCTCCATATATAATTATGATATTGAATAATAGTTCATTGTATTATTAGTAATTATAAAAATAATCTATATGTTTTAAATATTGCCGAAATATATAAACATTGGATATAATGTTTGTTTTATTTCTAGTGTTTTATTGCTGTCTAACTTTCGAAATGGGGTTCGTAAATAAAAAAAACTAAGGTTGCAAATAACAAACGAAGGGAACCAAACGATACTACTAGCAATTACAATTTCTTTCTTTCTTTGTATTTGATAAATAATATACGTGGTTTTATGCGTAATCATCTCTTAATGTAGTATGTATGGAAAAACAATAATGTTTCACTTTAAAGAACTACTTACCATAATAAAAACAGTTACACTTGTAAAGATTGCCCATCGGAGGTTGGAGGTTATTTAGTATTTACAATCTGATATATAGAAATATATTTTTGCTTTTTAGGATCAATAAGTGTTCTCTAAAGGGTGATAATTAAAAATAACCCATTACAGTAAAGTTAAAACTAAGAAGGGCATTGCACTGAGTATTTTCAAAAACAGTACTGATATTTATAAACTGATTTCATAGTTTCGTTAATATTAAGATCGCAGGAAGCTATAACAAGAATATAATTTTCATATTGAAAATTAGTAAGTGGGGGCTGAATCTGAGACTGTATCAGCTTGGAGCGACAATTATAAAACACAAAATATTAGTTTAGATTTTGATTAGTTAACAAATATAATAATTGTTCTACAAATGGAAGAAAATAGTGGTTATCAAAATGAATTTTTTTCACTATTTCATTTTGTAGTAGATAAAATCGTATACTTAGTTAAAATCACATTTCAACTGGAAATTTTCATTAACTCAACAGCCTCGATCATCCTACAGATCGTGACCTAACCTCATCCCCCAACCTTCCTTACGGTATTATGCAATTATTAGCATTGCATTGAGGATTTCGACAACAGTACTAATAAAAAAAAAAACTAATTATATTATTTAGTTAATATTAGGATGACAGGAGGTTCTTAGAAGAATTTTATTTTCATATTAAATAAATAGTAAGCGGGGGGCTGGATCTGACACTATATCAGCCTGGAGAGAACATTTTAAGTAAAAAAACTATTTTGGATAGTTATATTACAAAATACAAGAGTTGTTCTACAAACGAAGGAGATATTGTATTAGGTGAGTAAAGAACAACTCGTTTTAGTGTGCACGATAACTTTCATTAACTTAGGAACAACTTTTTATTATGACATTTTGTATGGTCGCAATACATAACCTGAACCAGTAACCTAGCCAGTCTTCCATCACCCTTTGGCGGCATGTCTTCCATACTGCTCAATTCCATTTTGTACTAGATAAAATCTTATACTAGGTTAAAATAACCATTCCTCTGCAAATATATTAAGTTTTAGTGCAGACTAATTGAATTAACTTTAAATGATTCTAAAATTGTTATAACAAAGGTAAATGTGAAAAGTTAAACATAATGTAGTAGCTGTTATCAATATTTATTCATACATTCAGATATTATTCAATTAGTGAACTGATTACACAGTTTCAATAACTACCATTACAATATGTAATAAAATACATTAATTAAACTTGCGTCAATATTTAGACACTAAGCAATCATGCTAATAATTTATTCGAATATCATCAGCACAAATTCCTACAACGTGTATTACAATATTAGTAGTTTTTACATGTATTAAAAATCCTTCTATATGAAAATTCGTGTGTGTTTTCAATGCTCTTTGATATATTGCAAGATATCTATGAATTTTAAGGCTTCGGTAATTAGAAATACCCTTGAATACGGATACTTAAAAGAATTTATCCAACAATTTAAGCAATGCCATTTTTTTAATTTCTTTTCGAAATATACTTAAAATCATAGAGATTTTAGTAATATTATAGGCTTATTATTGGAAGAAGGAAATATGACAACTGAAATATTGTTGTAATAAATTATTAATAGACCAGTCTGTAAATATAAAACGGTAAGAAATTTACTGATGTGGGATATTGTCAATTTGGCCACTACAATGGTCAATTTTCAACTGAACACAGATTTGATATCTGGAGAGTAAATTCAATGAGCTTAAATCCCACAAGGCTTTGGACCGGCTGGTTCATAAATCAATTTGTAATTTGACTTGGAGCAATGCAGTTTGCTCATCCACTCCCTCCTCCTTCCAAAACTTCACCCACCTTCAGTGTTACAGACAATATGCTGGTATTAATATAACATATTAAATGTTTGTTTTATTGATGTGTAATTAATTTGTTCTAATTGGTTAAGCTCACTACAATATTTAAGTATTTTTTCTGTCTTTACAGTTTTGGATTAGATTAATTTTAACAACATTTTCTCTCACTATACTATGGATATGAAAAGACCACTTAAGTTATCCGCATGTGCTGAAGAAAACATTCAAGGATTGTTTCAAATCAACAAATAAAGCGATACCACTGTGCGTGTACGCTTCGAAAGTAATAAATTTCATGAAGTTGTTTTTACATTGGGGAAAACACATGCCTAATATATAAGCACATTAGGCATCTGAGACTTGTACTGTGTCAGTATTGCAAAACTGTCCACGGTGGATAAAAAAAAAACTCAAAAGAAAACGACAGATGAAAGTATTAGAAAAATAATATACAATTATCCATGCCTTACAATATCCAAAGAAAGAAAGTAACATCAACAAATAAGATAGCATCAAACTGTCAGCCTTTGCTAAAGAACCCATAATGATTGTGTTTGGTTATACTTTACGTTAACTGATTAATATAAGGACACGTTATAGCTTCTCCACCTTGAACAAATCCGTATAAGCGGATCTTTATTATTAGCAGTTTTGGTTTCACGTATGTTGACTAAATTAGGCTTTGCAGCCAAACAGAAGTAGATGTTAAAAGTGTCACAGTTGGTCCGACGTGGTTTCAACAGAAAACGTTAGACGATTGTGAATAATTTCCAATTACAAGTGTCTAATTCGCCAAGTTGTAGGATTCTCCGAGTTATTATGACAGCTTATAAACCGTATACAAACTCATACATAAATTGTAATGTTTACTCAAGATTTAACTTGCATAATAAACCAACCTTCTTTATGTCTAATGGTTGACTTATAATATTAAATATAGTACTTAGGATCCATGCTTCCATAGATCTTCTGTAACTAGTTATAAAGATAATAACTATATCAGTACATTTTTATTAAATCCTAACGAATTTAAAGATATTATGAAATAATATTATAGGGATTTTTATAATCAGTGATTTTATTATAGTGTGTAATACAGGAGGCCTTTATAATAGTTGATACTCTGTAATTGCTAGCAATGAATATTGCAATTATAGGCTCACGTAACTCATGAAAAGACAGTTATTAACATTTTCTGGTTGGAACCACGGAGAGACATTGTAACAGAGTAAAAATCTTCAGATATTTCGGACTCGTTATTTTGAGTCAAACAATGTCAAGCTACAACTTTCCAATTTAAAATATCTCTCCTGGAGAGGCTCCTAGAGGATCTCTACAGTGAGGATGGAAAATTAAATATTTTAGCAATATTTTGACGGGATTTCCACTTATAAATGTTTTTCTCATTCTAAATTACTCAACAGCTGTAAATCTTGATGTAATGCTGTGTCAAAAATAAAGATCATTACCATTACCTGAGTGTGTTAAAAATTTGATATATACATATCCTTTGTATTTTTAATACACAAGTAGTGTGCGAGTGTATTTCTGATTCCTTTTTTCCACAATATGTCGGTTTTGCTAATATCATATTTACTACACGAACTCGAATACGTTACAGCAAAACGTGAAAGAAAGAATTATACTAATAGTTCGGTATTACTCTCCGTGATAAAAACGGAAATGAGTGAAAATAACGATAATTTTACTAGTGGTAACAGGATGTATGGCAGTACAATTGTAACACTGCAATATGTCACAAGAAAAGTTTCATTTCGCAATACATATTAGTTTGAAATTTTCTACAAAATCTGGCGTATTTAAAGTTTTCTAGAGCAAATACCTACGTCAAACTTACGAGATACGTATCTACAGGTTACTAAGATCACCCAGCTACTGCTTCACATAGACTCAAAATGTTGAGAATCCGGAAAGAACTAAATCCAAAATGATCGAAGCATTTGGATTCAATCGGTCTCGGAAAAGCTAAATGTGTTAATCTTTCATAACGCGTTTTTACTTTACGAATATTTGAATTCATCCTAATATTAAGTCCACAGCAACTTCATATATCTGTGAAATCTAGTCTTTTGGAGGACTCCCGTCGTCTTCGATTGTACGTTATCAACGAGTAATCAACGTTTAAGGATAGGTTTTAGTCTGTGACATTCCTGATTTCTGTATTTTCTGTGAGTTCTTAATGTCTAAAATGAAATTATAGTAACAGCACATTGTGCTAGAACTATTCACGGTTAACATTTCCCCAAAAAAGGTCTGTGCTAATTTTTATACAAACCAAGTGATTTATTATTACTGCTAGTTATACGTGCTCAAATTAATGTTACTCGTAGCATACTGTGTATTCTTTTAACAGTCCATGCAGTTTTTTGTTTGTTTATAAACACATGCTGATACGCTTAAAATTATTGTGCAGACAATTATTTTTACCTTTAGCACACTGCCCTTGGTTCTATAAATATTCTCCTTGGCCTGGACTTACACACAAATTTTCGATAAAACCCGTCTAGTATATTTGGACAAAGAACATTGCTAGAATTGGGCTCTAAATGCTTTTGGTTTAGTAGACATAAAAGACAAATTTCATATATTTATGTATCTTAATATTTTCTACTAGTCATCGCAATGAGAAATATTAGTTCAATAGTAATAACACATAACGTAACATTTTCTCACACAAAAACAAGGAGTCATATACTCGAGAAGATTATCAATCTACCTGGGTAGCACACTATCGGATCAGAACTTGTGTGTCACTGTTACCGATATCGGAAGGGTCAATATTTACCAACTCTGATAGCTCTGCTCTGACCTGAGAAGATTATCAATCTACCTGGGTAGCAGACTATCGGATCAAGAACTTGTGGTGTGTCACTGTTACCGATATCGGAAGGTCAATATTTACCAACTACTCTGATAGCTCTGCTCTGACCTGAGAAGATTATCAATCTACCTGGGTAGCACACTATCGGATCAGAACTTGTGTGTCATTGTTACCGATATCGTAAGGTCAATATTTACCAACTCTGATAGCTCTGCTCTGACCTGAGAAGATTATTAATCTAACTGAGTAGCACACTATCGGATCAGAACTGGTGTGTCACTGTTACCGATATCGGAAGGTCAATATTTTACCAATTCTGATAGCTCTGCTCTGACCTGAGAAGATTATCAATCTACCTGAGTAGCCCACTATCGGAGCAGAGCTGGTGTGTCCTTTTACCGATATCGGAAGGTCAACATTTACCAATTCTGATAGCTCTGCTCTGACCTGAGAAGATTATCACTCTAACCTGAGTAGCCCACTATCGGAGCAGAACTGGTGTGTCACAGTTACAGTTACCGATATCGGAAGTCAACATTTACCAATTCTGATAGCTCTGCTTCTGACCTGAGAAGATTATCAATCTACCTAGTAGCCCACTATCGGAGCAGAACTGGTGTGTCCTTTTACCGATATCGGAAGGTCAACATTTACCAACTCCGATAGCTCTGCTCTGACCTAGAAGATTATCAATCTACCTGAGTAGCCCCACTATCGGAGCAGAACTGGTGTGTCACAGTTTACCGATATCGAAGGTCAACATTTACCAATTCTGATAGCTCTGCTCTGACCTGAAAGATTATCAATCTACCTGAGTAGCCCCACTATCGGATCAGAACTTGTGTGTCACTGTTACCGATATTGGAAGGTCAATAATTTACCAACTCTGATAGCTCTGCTCTGACCTGAGAGAGATTATCAATCTACCTGGGTAGCACACTATCGGATCAGAACTTGTGTGTCATTGTTACCGATATCGTAAGGTCAATATTTACCAACTCTGATAGCTCTGCTCTACCTGAGAAGATTATTAATCTAACCTGAGTAGCACACTATCGGATCAGAACTGGTGTGTCACTGTTACCGATATCGAAGGTCAATATTTACCAATTCTGATAGCTCTGCTCTGACCTGAGAAGATTATCAATCTAACTGAGTAGCCCACTATCGGAGCAGAGCTGGTGTGAGTCCTTTTAAAACCGATATCGGAAGGTCAACATTTACCAATTCTCCGATAGCTCTGCTCTGACCTGAGAAGATTATCAATCTACCTGAGTAGCCCACTATCGGAGCAGAACTGGTGTGTCACAGTTACCGATATCGGAAGGTCAACATTTACCAATTCTGATAGCTCTGCTCTGACCTGAGAAGATTATCAATCTACCTGAGTAGCCCACTATCGGAGCAGAACTGGTGTGTCACAGTTACCGATATCGGAAGGTCAACATTTACCAATTCTGATAGCTCTGCTCTGACCTGAGAAGATTATCACTCTACCTGAGTAGCCCACTATCGGAGCAGAACTGGTGTGTCACAGTTAACCGATATCGGAAGGTCAACATTTACCAATTCTGATAGCTCTCTGCTCTGACCTGAGAAGATTATCAATCTACCTGAGTACCCACTATCGGAGCAGAACTGGTGTGTCACAGTTACCGATATCGGAAGGTCAACATTTACCAATTCTGATAGCTCTGCTCTGACCTGAGAAGATTATCAATCTACCTGAGTAGCCCACTATCGGAGCAGAACTGGTGTGTCACAGTTACCGATATCGGAAGGTCAACATTTACCAATTCTGATAGCTCTGCTCTGACCTGAAAGATTATCACTCTACCTGAGTAGCCCACTATCGGAGCAGAAACTGGTGTGGTCACAGTTACCGATATCGGAAGGTCAACATTTACCAATTCTGATAGCTCTGCTCTGACCTGAGAAGATTATCACTCTACCTGAGTAGCCCCACTATCGGAGCAGAACTGGTGTGTCACAGTTACCGATATCGGAAGGTCAACATTTACCAATTCTGATAGCTCTGCTCTGACCTGAGAAGATTATCAATCTACCTGAGTAGCCCACTATCGGAGCAGACTGTGTGTCACAGTTTTTACCGATATCGGAAGGTCAACATTTACCAATTCTCCGATAGCTCTGCTCTGACCTGAGAAGATTATCAATCTACCTGAGTAGCCCACTATCGGAGCAGAACTGGTGTGTCACTGTTACCGATATCGGAAGGTCAATATTTAACCAACTCTGATAGCTCTGCTCTGACCTGAGAAGATTATCAATCTACCTGAGTAGCCACTATCGGAGCAGAACTGGTGTGTCACTGTTACCGATATGGAAGGTCAATATTTACCAACTCTGATAGCTCTGCTCTGACCTGAGAAGATTATCAATCTACCTGGGTAGCACACTATCGGATCAGAACTTGTGTGTCACTGTTACCGATATCGTAAGGTCAATATTTACCAACTCTGATAGCTCTCTGCTCTGACCTGAGAAGATTATTAATCTACCTGATAATAGCACACTATCGGATCAGAACTTGTGTGTCACTGTTACCGATATCGGAAGGTCAATATTTACCAATTCTGATAGCTCTGCTCTGACCTGAGAAGATTATCAATCTAACCTGAGTAGCCCACTATCGGAGCAGAGCTGGTGTGTCCTGTTACGATATCGGAATCGGAAGGGTCAACATTTACCAATTCTGATAGCTCTGCTCTGACCTGAGAAGATTATCACTCTACCTGAGTAGCCCACTATCGGAGCAGAACTGGTGTGTCACAGTTACCGATATCGGAAGGTCAACATTTACCAATTCTGATAGCTCTGCTCTGACCTGAGAAGATTATCAATCTACCTGAGTAGCCCACTATCGGAGCAGAGCTGGTGTGTCCCTGTTTTACCGATATCGGAAGGTCAACATTTACCAATTCTCCGATAGCTCTGCTCTGACCTGAGAAGATTATCAATCTACCTGAGTAGCCCACTATCGGAGCAGAAACTGGTGTGTCACTGTTACCGATATGGGAAGGTCAATATTTACCAACTCTGATAGCTCTGCTCTGACCTGAGAAGATTATCAATCTACCTGAGTAGCCCACTATCGGAGCAGAACTGGTGTGTCACTGTTACCGATATGGGAAGGTCAATATTTACCAACTCTGATAGCTCTGCTCTGACCTGAGAAGATTATCAATCTAACTGAGTAGCACACTATCGGATCAGAACTGGTGTGTCACTGTTACCGATATCGGAAGGTCAACATTTACCAACTCTGATAGCTCTGCTCTGACCTGAGAAGATTATCAATCTACCTGAGTAGCCCACTATCGGAGCAGAACTGGTGTGTCACTGTTACCGATATCGGAAGGTCAACATTTACCAACTCTGATAGCTCTGCTCTGACCTGAGAAGATTATCAATCTACCTGAGTAGCCCACTATCGGAGCAGAACTGGTGTGTCACTGTTACTGATATGGGAAGGTCAATATTTACCAACTCTGATAGCTCTGCTCTGACCTGAGAAGATTATCAATCTAACTGAGTAGCACACTATCGGATCAGAACTGGTGTGTCACTGTTACCGATATCGGAAGGTCAATATTTACCAATTCTGATAGCTCTGCTCTGACCTTAGAAGATTATCAATCTACCTGAGTAGCCCACTATCGGAGCAGAGCTGGTGTGTCACTGTTACCGATATCGGAAGGTCAACATTTACCAACTCTGATAGCTCTGCCCTGACCTGTGTACACAATGCCATTCGGACTCTCCATCTACGAATTTATATATCTTGTGAAAAGACGTGAGAGGAATAGAAGAAGAGTTATTATACTACGACGTCTAATTTCACACAGCAGCTATTTGTTTAAGAGAAGGTTAACATGTGATAACTCCAAATTTATTACCTTTTTATAGATCTCTGTGGTTATACAATGCACCATATATAATCCTTACGTTCCGGTTTTATTGCACAACTTAAAAACGAAAACGCAAACCCAATTCCGCATTAATTAGCATTGTTTTATTTACTCCGTTTAAAAGTATTTTTGCATAGTACGTGAATATTTATTTTTTACATTAACTAGTAATAAATAAACCTGAGCCAACTCCAAATTTAGTACATTATTAAATTTTATAAATATCTTTAATTATATAATGCACCATATTTAATCGTTGCATTTCAGTTTTACTTCATAGGAAAACTCAACTCTGCATTAATTAGCGTTGTTTTCATAATCTGATCTAATTTCCTTTAGCATAGTACGGGAGTATTTATGTGTAACGTTAACTAGCGAGATAAATAACCAGAAAAAAGATACATGATACAATTACCAGGTAAAATAAAAGATTTCAGATTGCACAGTTGGTTTAGCAATGAATCTCTTTTTAAGAAAACGATAAGTATTACCTAGACGGCTTCTTATCCAGATGATTAATATCGATATAGCAGCTCATACTTCAAATTTCAACATATACTACCTTCGCCACACATATAAAAACCTTCACTAAATCCAAAGGAGAACCATGCACCATCATCGAACTCGATCTTGCCTGTTTATAAATTAAGCTTCATCTTTACAAAATTCATTATCTATTGCTATATTTTTTATACATCGTGCGGATGAAGTACGAAATAATAATTTGTCCAGTTCCCATAGTCTCTTTGCTGACCCTCAGTCAAAGAGCACTCTGACTGATTCTTCTCATATATTACATTGAGAACTTTATTTTACAGTGTTTATATAAAATGTATTATTTTACCAATGAAATGAATTTAAGGATGCTAATCCTTTTACACTTAATTTAAATCTCAATATAGTTTTCAATACTAACTTATTGTAATGATTGTGTTAGTAATATTTAATTTTGTTACACAACGCCTGGCTATTCTAAAACCAATTATTCAACTATAATATTTTCAAACAAGAACAAATGTGTAATAGAGTAATAATTAAGTTAAATATCAAATTCAAATTTGTTTATATAAGAGTTAATTACAATAATAGTTTTACACCATTAAAACGCTGCTAAGATATCATCGTTATAGGTGAGGCAGATTTGATATGTAGTTTGATATGTTTTACATATTTACTTACCCATGGCTGAGCATGCTATTTCTTCCCGAATAATAAAATGGTGATTTTCATATATTTTTTCTAGAAACTGACTTAAAGGTTCTAAATCCAAATAATGAATAAAATTTTAAAAATAAAACGAAATATGAATTTAAAATATAGTGAATTGGATAGCTCTAACGATTTCAGTTACGCTTAAACTATTTGAGATCTACATTGATGAATTCTATAGGTGGTCTACAACTTTCGTAGAAAAAACCCATTTTAGCGTATCGCTCTATTCTCGGTAAGTTTTATTGTCCTTAAAAAGTGTACTAAGAAACAGAATGTTTTTCACCCAATCTATTATTATCATACGAAATTCAAACTTTAATTAAAATAAAGCTGTATATTTTCTCTTCCACTATTGCTCTTTTAACTAACCCTATTTTCCAATTGTTTTATTGCATCAGCAATATTTATATTGTATGCCAAACGCCTATACGCCGTTTTAAAGTTTCTGACATTCATACAACAATACACCTTCATCCATACACTTTTACAATTACGCCTCTTCTATTCATCGCCATTCCAACCCACTTAGTACAATGTCTGCTCATTGGGCGATCTTCTAGTTAAATGCCAAAACTCACCTACATATTTTTTAACGTTTTTAACGCATTAGGTGTTGGAGCATCTGCATTTGGATTGGGCAGCCTGTTGAGGAAATGAGCACGTGATCGCGAGGACAGGCGTTTATAAACCAACGTTCTGTGTCTCTCAGTTCAGTAGTTAGTTCTGCCACGTATTACATGCATGTGTATACCAGGGCCTCTCGTTTAAAGCAAATTCATTAATACAAAATAAAGTCGTTTCCAAAATCTAGATGCATGGTAGAGTAAATAGTTGAATTTTCTTAAAAGCATGACTCTCTAAACTTGGATTGTCAGGTTACTTGAATCACTGTTTTTTTTTTTTTAAAATCTAAATGTTCTTTGAAAGTTTTTGTAGTTTTTGTCTAAAGATCCCAGAACTAAAGTAGCCTAAAAGATTATAGCGTAAACATGGTAATTGGACACTACAGGTCAGCATTCGATCAAGGTAAAATCCTAGGAAGTTTGAAAAGGTTTGGAGTTAGGCAAGAAGAGAGAAGGCCCACACTGGTAGCCAGCAGTGTGCAAGACAAAATTCAAGACGTTGATTTTTGAAGTTTTTTTTTTAGATGGAAGCTGTTGAAGTATTGGTTACACTGGTTGATGTCAAGAAAAGCCTTTTGATCTAAAACTCACTTAAATCAGTCTGAAACATAAGTTCCAACACTGTTTATTGTATACGATGGTTATTGGTGGGATATATATATATAACTTTATTTTTATTACATTAAAACTAATATTGTATCAGTCTAATAAATAAGTGATGGTAACCCTAATTATAACACTAATTAAAAAATGTACCATATGTGTAATGTGTATATTAATTTATTACGTCAACACCACAATTTTACATAAAGTATACTTGTTTAATTATTCAAATATAAAAACATTTTATTTATTATGGAAATGCAGCTCTTATTTATGAAATATTAATTAATATGGATAGAACAATATTTTGAGTAATATATATTTTGTTAAACTTTTAACCCTTTCAGGGCCAGGACCAAATATGAGATGTTGCAAAATTTTTTTCACATATCTATCCCCTTGTGACTAGTCAAAAGTGCCAGGCTAAAATTGACGATTTTGCAGTCTCTTAGATTAAAATTTATAACTTTTCATAAACATTAGAGAATGACCTAAAAGTTGCACCAAATTACTCGTATAGATATATATACTATCAACAAAAAAAATATAAAGATGTAGTTTTAAGTAATTTAAAATTTTAAAAAAATAATGTTTTAATGGATTACATAAAAAAAATTTAATTTTTTAATGTTTTTCGTAAATAACTAAAAAAGGAAAAATAATTTTACTGTAGAAAGCTATGTTATTATATTGTACATTTATAAAGGAACAACCATACAAAATTTTGTGTTATTTCTCTCATAAATAAATTTTTTATGACACATTTTGTATAAATACGCATAATTGTACTTCGCAACAAGTGATAAAGCAACTGACTCTTAACTGCAAGAAACTTAAAATAAATATTCACATTACGGATGTACCGGTAAACAGATGATTGTAGGATCCATAAGCAGTTTCAATACAGTTAAAAACACTATTTACCAAGAAATATTTACACAATTTTATTTGAAATTTATTTACACTTTTTCTATTTACAAATATGCTACTTACAATTTCACTCCCGTGAGATCGCAAATTGTCAGTCATTGTAACTACTACACACAATAGCTAAGCAGGTAACACTACTAATATTTACAACCACAAAATAAAATAATGAAGAAGAATCCAGCATACAATGGTACGATTGCACTAAAGCATAAAGAATTAACAACAATAGATCGAGTCACCTGATAATGTCACGTGACAATTACGAAATAAAAATGCATAGACCTCCAAAATAAAAATTATATTCATATTAAATATCTACAAATATACCAGGGAATAAAAAAACATAAAACTTTAATCATTTGATGTCGTATTTTTTAAAGAAAATTACGACTATCAAGGCGGCAATATATTGCCGCCTGGCGCTTTTCGCGTGTGCCACCGACGGCAATATATTGCCGCCTGGCCCGGAAAGGGTTAAATTGTACCAAATATACCCTTATATTGTAATTTAAAGATATCTGTAGTTAAAAATTTAACTTATCACCCTCAATTGTTTTCTTACTTTTACATTAATGTAACACTAATTATTTAAATTAGTTTCTTTGTAGCGTATAAAATATTGTAAAAATTCGTAAGAAAAAAAACGTAACAAATAACATGTAATGGAGAGAGTTTCTCTAGATTCACGTCGAGGTAAAATTCCCCTATTTATAGATGCATATTTAGGTTTCCTTGGGCCCAAAGACAGTAAAATTGAATTTAGATGTGAAAAACCTCCAGGTATGGGACAATTCGAAAATGTCCAGTATTCTTGTTATGTTTTAAATGCATTTAAGTGTTTAATATTATGTAAAGCTAATCCTACTTAATGAAGAAAAGTTATGTTGCTAAATAGTTTAATTAGACGTCATTCAATGTATTCTTGCTTGTACATATCAGATTAATAATGAATGAATTCACTCTGATCTCTTTTATCTAGAGTATACAATGAACGGAAGATTTAACAATTGAAACTGTTTCCTCCAATAAATCTTATCACGCGCTGTGTTTCACTTCCGGTCGAACAAACAAGTTCTACTCTTCCGTTAAATGGGTGGAATTAAAGGACGCTTCGCAGTGCATAATATATGAGTTGCATTAAATTTCACAATAATAAATACATTTAGTTTGAGTACAAGTTTTAACACTCTATAGAATAATATACTCAATCACATGGTTATTACATTATAATTATACACATTTTTCTTATAAAATTAACATTCTTGTGCAGAAATTTTAATGTAGTGTAACATAATTTACTGATTCATTAAATTCACTCTTTGGGTGTACGTGATGTAATGAGAGTTGTACATAAATTAATACTTAAACGAGAAAAATGCACACGAAATTTTAAAATTTTCAAATATTTTTTAGTAGTGCTTCTAAGTATTGTTTTATATCGGTACTGCTAGAAAAAGCACTTAATTAGTTAACTTATAGATAAACTTATATTTCTTATATCATATCAATGAAGTCTTCTCCATTCTTAACCTTTAACTGTGGTTGCTTGTGTTTTACTCCGTATTTTCATAGAGAAATGTCATGGAAAAAGCAAAAACCTATGGATTTACTTTAGATGTAAGCCAAACTTTTGTTGCAGATATGTAGATGATATCTTGTAATTTCTCAACAAACTTAAGAAGTATTTTACTATGATATTTTTAAACCCTAAGGTTGAAAATTTATATTGTTGTGAAACCTATATACTGAATGATATAAAGACAACTAGGTACTATAACCCAGCGGTTCCCAAAAGGTGGTCCGCGGACCCCTAGGGGTCCGCAAAGCTCGTTAAGGGGGTCCGCAGCGAGGTGGTATAAAAAAAAAAACTTTCTATTAAAAGTTATTCTATAATTTTTGATTTTTTTAAAGTGTTAATAAATATAACACTAAACAGATATTTTAGGTATGCGAGTAAATACGATCAGCGTAGTTTGTAAGTCCATAATGTGAACTGTGACAAGCTTATAGAGACATCATTACTGGGCGAGTGACGGAGCGATAGTACGAGAGTGTGAGCGGCGAATGACGCTGATATACATTTCCCCACTCCAGCGAAACCGCTCCTAACCGGTTTGTCAGCCATGGCATTGACCCTGCTCCCCACTACGCGCCGTCGCCGACACTCGCAGTCGCTCACGTGATCTCTCAGAATAGATTCAGTTGTACTGTGTTGTACGTTCAGTGGTACTCAGTGTTGTTGTCTGTTGATAATTGCATTTATGTAACAACAGTTTATTTAATAATAGTTGGTTGGTTTAGTTTAGTGTTTAGTAGCCAAAAGTAACAATGGATCGTTTGGTTAATTAGTGCCAAGTTAAAAAGGCCAATATCTGACGTGGAAAAGGAAGAGCATCCTTCATGTAGTACTGCTATGGTCGATGAAGTGCCAGCTGTGAATCAGCCCTGTACTAGCTTAAGAAGCGTGAGTAAAAAATTAGGTACCAGTACAAAATAAGAAAATACAATAATGAATATTTGGAATTAGGTTTTACATATATTGGTACTGAAGATAATCCAAAGCCACAGTGCGTTATTTGTTTAGAAGTTTTGTCAAATGAAGGCATGAAACCTGCTAAATTGCGACGTCACCTTGAAACAAAACATCCTGAATCTAAAAACTAAGTCAGTAGAGTTTTTCAACCTAAAGCTAAACGAGTTAAAAAAATCTAAAATAAAATTAAAAAAAGGTATTGTAGGTCTAAATGTCAATGAAAATGCAACATTAGCTTCTTACCAGGTTTGCTGAGCTTATTGCAAACTTCTGGCAAGGCACACACAATAGCAGAAGAACTTATTATCCCTGCTGCTGTAAATAAAATGTTGCAGAATTGTGCTTGGAGATCAAGCAGCTAAAATGATCAGCTCAAAATTCCATTATCGAACAATACAGTTCAAAGGCGAATAACAGATATGTCTGAAAAATATCCAATACAATTTATTTATGAAAATATCTAATAGCGACATGTTTGCCTTGCAAATAGATGAAAGCACGGATATATCCAAGAAAGCTACTATGCTAGTTTTTGTCAGATTTATTTTCGAACATCAATGTTATGAAGATCTTTTGTTCTCTTGTGAACTTATGCATACAAAAGGTGAAGATAATTTTTAATGCTATTGATAAGTTTTTTTCCCAACACAATATTAAGTGGGATAAATGTGTTTCTTCTATTACAAGTGATGGTGCTGGAGCTATGTCTGGGCTTACAAAACAGGATTATTGGGCATATTACAAAAAGTCGCACCACATGTCCAATGGACTCATTGTTGCATCCACAGGGAAGCACTGGCAGCGAAAAATATGCCAGTAACACTTAAGACTACCTGTGATGAAGTTGTTAAGATAATTAATTTCATTAAATCACGCCCCCTACAATCCAGGCTGTTTGAAGCGTTATGCAGAGACATGCAGAGTGAGCATATTCAGCTCTTGTTACACACCGAGATTAGGTGGCTCTCTCGGGGAAAGGTACTTGAGCGGTTTTTTGAACTCAGAGATGAGGTTCGTGTTTTTCTCCTGGAAACACAATTTTCTAATCAACTGAACGATTTTAATTGGCTATGTAAGGTTGCTTACCTATCAGATATTTTTGGACACTTAAATGAATTAAATTTTAAGTTTGCAAGGATTTTATGTGGATATATTCAGAGTGGAGGACAAGATTGCAGCAATGAAACAAAAATTTGAACTTTGGTCCAGAAGAGTTGAAAAAAAATCATTTTACAAACTTCCGATTACTACAAATGTTTTTTAGAATCTAACCAGGAGCAGTTATCAGAAAATGTCAGAGAAGAAATATCGGCCCACCTTAAGACTTTTAGCAACATCATTGAAAGAGTATTTTCCAGAACCAGATTCTAAGAACAGTTGGATAAGAGATCCCTTTACTACTATGGACATTGAAGAACTAAATTTAATTGAAAAAGAACAAGACCAACTCATTGATTTATCAAGCAATGGCACCCTTAAAAAGTACCTACAAGGACGAAACACTCATGGAGTTTTGGTTGATAAAGTGCAGCGATACCACAAGGAGTTAGCTTTTAAAAGCCTTAAAACATTTAATACAATTTTGCACAACATACAAATGTGAACAGGCGTTCTCCCACATTATGCTATATGAAAAACAAATATCGGAATCGTCTCAATGTGCATGACGATTTTCGTTTAAAGGTCTCAAACTTGCGACCTGATATGAAAGAAATTCTGGACAAAAAAGATAGATTTCATCATTCACACTAAAACTAATCAAAATCATATAAAAAAGTGAAAAAAAATCTTTTAAACAATTCATAATATTATAAAATTAAATTGATAACAATTTAAATTATGTAAAATAAAATTATGTAATGTAAAATAAAATTTTCATCTTTTTTAAATTTAATATGTGCCCACTTATGCGAACGTTTTTGGCATTTGTTTTAATACTTTAAAAAAAATATTGGATAATAATATAAACACAAGAGTGCAATAATTACTTTTCAGTTTATGCTGTATCCATCGTTGGTATATATCCAGTAAGTATAAATAATATAAATATATTACAAGTACATTATGATTATATATATATATATATATATATATATATATATATCAGTTTTGTTTAAGTTATTAATAAATATCCACTTACCATACATTCAAAATTACTTTTAGGGGTCCCCAATGGTTTGAGTTATTTTCAGGGGGGTCCTTAACTCGTTAGAATTTGGGAACCGCTGCTATAACCAATCAATGCAAAATAAATTGCTATTTGTATTATATCTGCAGTGTGCATTACGATAAGCTGATATTCACAGGCCCACGGGTTCTCTTGTTAAGTTCAGATAATAGCCTGGCGTTGATATCAGCCCTTTCTCCAACACACTATGTATCAAGGTAACACAATAATTATCGGCTTTGGATTCATTAAAATGTATGCTAATGATTTATTTTTTTTATTCATTCATCATATTTCTAAGATTTAAGTTATTAATGTCTAATGGATATCGAATTTTTACGATTGTGATGTGTATCCATTAGTTAATTATTGTTTGGTATAACAGACCATCTTCTAGTTCTAACACTAACTAACTTCATGCATATATTCACTAAACTAAGTTAACTAAGTTAAACTTTACTTGCAGAGATGATTTCTTTTTAACTCAAACATATTCACAGACAACATAGTTTGGCTCTTGATACATAAGAGCACCACGTTTTATAGCTTATATTATACTATAAGATGTTTTATTACGAAAATATTTAATTTGGCCTTGTTAATGATGTGGTTTATATTAAAGTGATTCTCAAACTCGAATTATTGTTTCTATTGATATTTACTAGTAACGTTATAAAACGTTGATCATATACAAAGTAAATAATTGTTGCTCGTTGCACTTTCTGGTTAAAATTGCCATATTTCAACACGAGAAGGCATCCAGTATCCTGTATTTTGTATCTGGTGCAAATTACCTGAAAGAATTATATAACTGGTAAATTTCGCTTTCTCAAATTTCCGTCTAATTTCATTTCTATGAACTAATTTTACTATTTCAAGCTAATCTAGTCTGTAACTAAGGTTTCTCTATACATGGATAAGCTAGGGCTCATATTTTGACCAATTTCGTTTAATTCTGACCAAATTTCGACATCTACCCTTAGTCTTGATCTATTCAGCTACAAGACTGCTGAAACCGAACCCTCCGAAAGTTATATCGTATATCAGAAAGTTGGAAAAAGTCTATTCCCATAGGTTTATAAATAATATGATAATAAGAAAGAATAAAAATTAAAAGATGAATATGAAATGTTAATTATTTTTATTAAATAACGTTTACATGTTTAGAATGGATCTAAATAAATTAAATCTCCTATTATTTTGACAAGAACTTTTCCTTATGAGTATTGTAAAAGACATAAAATAACATGACGATTTCGACGAGACAGAAACGTTAAGGAATGATGTCAAAATAAACAGCAAGCAATTTCAATTTAGACTCAGGCATACCAACAGTACAGCGTGGCACCAAAACACTTACTTTAGATATTCAGAATTCATGTATACAACCAATTACTTTTGTCGTTCTTTTCACTGAGCAATAATTGAAGAGCTCTACTTTATTCATGAACAAGTGGTAAACAAACGAGGAGGATATCAGAATAAAATATACGTTTCAGCAAACAGTCATGTTAACGTGAACTCTTATCCCAACACTGAATACTATATCTTGAATTTGTTAACCAGCAGTACATTTTGATAAAGTTAAAATTAATTGACACTGAAATAAACCGCTACCCATGTATACATTTAAGCGAATAAGTTCAAAAATATTTCGTGTGTTTGACATATCTTGATTGTGTTTCCGTATAATCAGTGCATTATTGTGACTCAATTGCAAAGTGTAACGATATATTTTTTACTTTGAGTAGTTCATAACAAAGGAACTCTTGCTGTAATATAATTTAATTACTGAGCTTTAATTAAAATAAGACAAAGAATAAGCTCTAGCAATTTGTATGTCCAGCTACAGAATTTAAGTGAGGTTTTTTGAAGCTAATCACATCATTTGTTGACCGGATATGTAAAAATGTCTTTGCTTAATGATTTTCTCTCATTCTATCTGTAAATATTTGAGATAGATATAAATTTAGTACTTTGCATTGAACGTCAGCGAAGCATATTAAGCGATGGTGGGGTGTACTCCTACCTTTTAATATTAATACATCTTGAATTCTTTCCTTTATTTTCCAGTATGTAGTGATAACCGTCTTTATAACCAGTTATTTGGGTAACAAGTGCTAACTTCCTGTTCCGTTGTAGGAAGTAATTAATTAACAGCAGCTCTCAGTTACTTCCTGGAAATAGCAGTAGCAGAGGAAATAAAGTGTTAACTTTTTTCATTAGGTAATTTCCCAAAGTTTTGTCTCTTCAAAATGTCTTTGAGAAACAGTAACCAAAGCTTGTGATAAATAAATTACAGGGCTGCAGATTTAATTCCCTTTTTAGCATAAAGACCTTAGACTTCTTCATTTTGTGAGAACAACTAATTCTTTTAACACGTAACCTATTTATGGTGGGAAGGGTTTATTCAATGGGATTGTTGAGTTTAGCTCCAGTTAACATTCTTCTGCGTCCCCATCTAGAATCTGACGATGTCACAAATTTTACGCATGTTCGTGGATAGAGACCGAAAAAGTTGCAACGAAAAAGGTAAAAATAAACTCTTCAAATCGCTTCAACATCAGATACACTAAGACCACAAAATATAGTGTAATATATGTAAAGAGGTATTCTTATTTTCTTATCAGATGCACTAATATGTTTTAAACACTATCTCAAAGTACGGTAGAACAACCGAGCTTTCTATACATAACGTAACTGTGGTAGAAAAGGTTGGTTTTATTTTAATGTTCATGTTGCTCCAGTTCACCTTACTCCAGATTTCATGAGTCAAGTCTATAGTTTCAGATGCTGCATTAAGAAGATGGTCATTATCATTTGCTATATAGGATTTCCTTTATTTCTTCTAAGTTTCGTAGATAGTAACTTCTATTTATTTCCAAAGTTGCCATGTTGTATTGCAGAATATATACATGCTTCCCTTGATGTTGCATGCAGAGTTTTAAGCCTATAGTTCATGTCACCCCTGCAGCGATAGGCCGGTGATTAGTCGAACAATAAAAAAGAAGAACCTAATATAGGCAATATGTAATATTGGCAAAGAAATTCACAATCATTTGGTTCATAAAAAGATAAAAAAGGAAAATAACATATAGCAATTGGATAAAAATATAAGGTAAACTTAAAAATAGCAATGTTTGATATATACAATAAAGTATAAAAGTAATTGACTAATAATAAGAGTATTAAAAAAATGTTATGTGTAAAAAATTCTATAGTTAAACCATGGCCATGCCGAAAATCCCAAAATGTGCATCACTAGATCCCTGCGGTAATGACGGCCTTCTTGAAAGCCTGGTTGATGCCCACAAAGATTTATTTATGCTGCGAGACTGGGCTCTCAAGACGTTGAACTTTGCTGTGCAGAGCATAATGTATTGTGTGGACAGTTCCCTTGAAGAGGTCCCTAGATGTAGTTTCCAAAGATATGAGGAAGTTGACCAGTTGTGAGAGTCCAGTACAGTCGACATGTCTGGTGATCAATTTTAACAAGTACTATAGGTCTTGCAGAAGAAAAACATACAATAATAACGCAACGGTAGAAAGAAAATATAATTAATTAATAAAAATATATTTTAAACAGAATTAACTGCAATCAATAAGCAATCACCTTTTGTTTAACATTAGGAAAATATTTGGAGCGCAAGTTTAGTTAATTATTTATGCACTAACTATCAAATACTTATTGCTCCCTGTATTTTCCTATTTTTTAAAACCACACATTTTTGTACTTAGCTACCTGAGTGGCATCATCAATCTTTTAAGTGCAAATATTACTTTATTGTTTTTATTCTTTTCAAGAAAGTGTTTGAAAATCGTATTTTATAAATTTATTAATACGCAATAAAATGGATCATCTGAGTTTTGTTTAAAGCAAGGTGATAAACTTTTCGGTTAAACCTTCATATCATCGTTTTACTAAAATAAATATGAATATGAACATTTATTGCACAAAGTAACGACTAAAAATATTGCTAAAATCTGCTGAATAACTCCATAAATCGGATGGCCTTGAACTTGACCGGAAACCTAATTTGCCAGCTGTACTGCCAAGTACAGACTGGACAAAGGAAATTAACCGGCAGACTGCCTCCTAGAACCTTTTATTGTAGAAACTTTCATGAGTCAAAGGTAGAATTGTAGAAAAGTCAAGAGGTAATTTCCAAATTTTTATTTGATTTCATTAACTTCTAAGCAAGTGTGTGTCGTATATGAGAACTGTTTTCCACAAAGTCAAATGAGATGCCAGCAATTTGCAAATGAGTTAAATATTTGTTGAAGAAATTAAGTTTTCTTTAAAACAATTACAACAAATATTGTTTTTTAGTTACACAATTGTTTTCAATCTGACAGAAAGTATACATTTCTTATACATACTATCTTACTGTTCATTTACAGAGCTTATAAATTCGGTTATAAGAACTGCGGTATCCAGTGTGCTATACGCTAGCTACATAATATTTATATTCGGCAAAATTTCATGCTAGAAGCTGATGTTTTGATATTGAGTCCAATATTTTAGTAGCAATAAGAGTGGAAACCAACTAATCCAAATTTAGAAATCTGAATTCAATATTGTAATATTAATATTATAACATTATCTATATTATCCTTTGTTCATATTATGCTAAATACGTTATAATATTTTATATATAATAATAGATTTATTAAATTTCTGTTTTTCAAAAAAGTCTCTACAAGTTAATCATCAAACTTTTAAATTTCTCTTTGATATTTCTAAATGTCAACCACAAATTAAATCTACCTTTATTCCTTTAAATTGTTGTGTGAAATCCTCTCTTCATATTTGCTTCTCCATTTCTACCTCTTCTAGAAAAAAGAACTTATAAGGCGATATATTTTTACTGTACTGGAATGAACTAAAATTGTTAGTGTTTTTAAAAAAGAAGTCTTATTAGAAAAGAAGGGAGTTATCACTCATTGAGACATATTTGTATGAAATGAAAAAGAGTTTAAATTTAAATTTGTTACATTTAAGATTAAACCAAACACTAACCAATGTCATACATATATTCAAAATACATAAACTTTACGTAAAAATATGATTTGTCTTTTTACTCTAACGTACTCGCAAGCAATATATTTTAGCTCCTAATATCAAAGCACAACATTTTAATATACTATATAATTTTTCTATACGAAAACATTTATTTAAGTAGCGTTAATTATGTGGCCTATATTAAAGTAATTTCCAAGTTGAAATTATCATTTATATTAAAAGTTGTTAGTAAAATTATTAAAATTTTATCATCTACAAAACCACTTATTGTTTTTAATTAAAAATCCAGGTTAAAAACGTTATATTTCAACACGAGAAACCTAACTCTCCCCGGGTTGTACCGCGAATCAGAATGTATGAAAATATCTATTTTTATTGGCTATAAATAAGATGATAATAAGGAAGAATTTCTAATTCTTCTATTTTGATTCTTTTATTATGAAAATAATAACAGCTTTTCTAAAAGCTGTTTATTAAATGTTATTTATGTTTCATAATCAATACCATTGATTTTTTAACCATAACATGTTTGAAACATCATTCGTTAGTATAGTTTTCAATAAAGTTATATAAGCTTTAATTACTATTCTTGTGACAAGAGCTTTTCATTATTTATATCTTAAAAGACAGAAATAACATAAACATGTCGACGAGAAAGACACGTTAAGGAATGATATCAGAATAAACAGCAAGCAATTTCAATTTAGACTCAGGCATACCAACAGTACACCGGGGCACAAAAACACTCACGTTAGAAATTCAGAATTCATGTCGAATGCTCAATTACTTTTGTCGTTCTTTTCACTGAAGAGCACTACTTTATTCATGACCAAGAGGTAAACAAACAAGAAGGATATCAGAATAAAATATACGTTTTGGCAAAGAATCATGTTCACGTGAACTCTTATATCAACACTGAATATTATTTCTAGAATTTTTTAATCAACAGTAAATGTTGCTGTTAAAGTTAAAATTAATTGACACTGCGATAAACTGCTCTCCGTAATAAACTGCAATACATTTAATCGAATTAGTTCGAAACTATTCGTGTATTTGACATATCTTGTTTGGGTTGCCGTATAATCAGTGCATTATTGTGACTCCACTGCAAAGTGTAGCTATATATTTCGTACTTTGAATGGGACATGACAGAGGAACTCATGCTGTGATATAATGTAATTATACTTTCTATGAAAAATATTTCATCATTTAAAGACATCACAAAAACGTATGTTTACATATAAAGAATTCAGCATAAGTAAGGGAACTAATTAGAAATAAAGAAAATAATACGTTCAATTCCAAATTGCTAAACTTTCGATATAAAAAACTGTCATTGGGGTAAATCTATTAAAAATTAGATGTCTTTACGATGGCTGGTCCGGCTTTCGGTGTTTTAATTTCCAGTGCCGTTGCGTTAAATTTTTATGTAAATTGTTTGTTTTTTAGATCAAGGAAACCTTTAATGGTGTATATAAATTATTGTACTTAAATTTTACAGCTTTTCTGCCAAAATTTAATTATAAACATATTTTTAACAGTACATTAATTATTTATTTGAATTTCTGCTGATTTTTACCATAGAACTATTGTAAAGAAAACAGGATTGTGAAGGAAACAAGAAACTTTGCATGCAATAACAAAGCGAATGTAGAAAGAAAATATAATTAATAAATACAAAATCATTTCTACACGTTTTTAATATGAAATATAAGTTTTTTTTACCGTTTCAAAACAAAACATTTGTTCCACAGGTTTATTTAACTTTTTATGCTCTAAATATCCAGTACTCGCACCATTTTCATCCTAGTATTTTCATATTTATTAAAATCATTGTCACACATTTTAGTACAAAATGAGTGACATTATCAATCTGCTTCAGTGTAGATTTCACTTTATTGGTTTTATTATTAGTATAAAAGTGATTGAAAATCTTGTTTATAACCTTATTAATACGCAATGATATATTAATCTGAGTTCAGTTTAAAGGAGTGTGATAATCTTCCTGGTTAAACCTTTAGACCTTCACCTTACTATAATAATTATTATTACGAATCATTTATAGCACAAAGTAATAACTAAAAATATTGCTAAAATCCACCGGTCAGATTGCCTTGAACTTGACCTGGAACCTAATATGCCAGGTGTAGTGCCAGGCACAGAGAGGTCAAAGAACAATAAATGACAGACATCATCCAAGAATCTTTTAATTGTAGTAACTTAGATAAGTGTCTTCAGTTAAGAGTTAAATTCAAATTTTAATTTGCCTTGATTAATTTCTCTTCGAAGCAAGTGTGTGTCGTATAATTATGAGAACTGTTTTCCTCAAAGTCAAATGGGATGGCAGCAATTTGCAATTCAGTTAAATATTAGTTGATGAAATGAAGTTCTCTTTAGAGCAATCACAAGAAATTTTATTTTTAGTTACTCTTTGTTTTCAATTTGACAGAAGATATACATTTCCTACACATACTAGTGTACTATTCATTTACAGAGCTTATAAATTAAATTTCGGTTTTAGGGAAAAGGTTTTTACAAATTAATCATTGAACTTTGAACTTCTCTTGAATATTTCAAAATGAAAATCACAAATGAAATCTACCTTTCTTCCATTTCAATATTGTGTGAAAGTACCATCTATTTATAGAATCCTTTTTTCTGTCCATTTAGAGAGAAACAGAACTTATAAGCCAATTTATTTGTGCTTCACCTGAATGAACTAACAAATTGTCAGCGTTATTATAAAGACGTCACATAGAGTTTATTATTTCCAGTGAGCCATATTTTACACGTTTGATATGGAATGGTTTAAACAACTGTGTTACATCATGAATTGTCCGCCATTTACAACGCTTGAGTACTGGCAAATATTTAAATACTGACGTGATAATCGTCTGGTGCTTGTGGGTTGGTGATAATTCTACAGCATTTATTATTGCTTGTTCATTATTATAGTTCCTTGCTGCTACGTTGACGAACCAGTATCTATTCGCTTTCGGTTTTTAAAGCTACCAGTATTCTCTAGAGTCGTCTCTCCACAGCTTTTCAAATGTTTTGCGATGAGGTGTTCCTTCGATGTGGAAAACAAGTATCACAATGATTCCTGAAACTGCAGCTAAACCATTCTTGGTTAACTTTGGCCCTAAATCAGTAATCATGTCCGTATACTCTTTCAAACGAATACATACCATTTACATTATCTGCCATTATTTTACTAAGATAATTACATAACTTTTATAAAAATAATTTAAATACACATATTTTTAAAAATACCATATTTAATATTATATTTTAGTACACTTGTATCAAATAATTTCCAAATAATCACAGGATCTCACAAAAATTAGCCAAATCTCTCACACGCCACAATACAAAAAACCTCCATAAAGGTTATTCAAATATTACTTCATGAACTTAATTGTTGATCAGCCTGATAGTTGGCCAACCTTTGCAAAGTAAAATTATGACGATAAAAAGTATTGGAAATAAATGGTCAGCTGTTACTCACAACCTAAAACATTTAGTTAATATTTTATGCAGATAAGAACATGCATTTTTGTGGGGCGTCTGTTTTATTTTTAAACTAAAGCTAAATTTTCAATACCTATTATTAATTTTTTTCCTAAGTATCTCATATGAATCTTTTCAGAATTAAAATGTTCTACAAATCTTTGTTTAAGAAACAAAATGACCTTTAAATTAAACCATTTATGGAAGTAATCTTACGTAAAAAACACAAAAATGGTGTTATTCCTTTGCAACAATTCTTGTGATTTACGTAAGATATCTTCCGAAAGGGATATTGCATTTACAGCCTCTGGCCGACGAATTTTAATAAATTTTTCAGATAATAATAAAAAACATAAAAAACAAATCCACCACTATTTGTATCTTTGTAACTACCTTTACCATTCTTTATACGGCCTGACTTCACCAAGGGTTTTCTGAAATCCGGGCGAAATCTTTCGCTAGGCGTAACTCGCTAACGCAAGCGTTGTCCGGGCATATGGTTATATGAACTTTTTTCTTACTATGTTTTTAGCTATATCAATAAGCTCTTCGAGAGATTGAGCCGTTTAGTTTTTTTTTGAATCACCCTGTATATTTCGTACCCCCCCCCACCCCCCCCCCCCCCCACCCCCCCCCCCCCCCACCCCCCCCCCCCCCCACCCCCCCCCCCCCCCACCCCCCCCCCCCCCCACCCCCCCCCCAAATATGACTATTCATTAAAAAATGAAGCATTTAAAAACTACAACACAACAAGACTTAATATAACTTTTCAAGAATAATTTCTTGTTGTAATGTAATTAATACGATTATATCAAATGTGTTTAAATTGGTTTAAAAATTGAAGAATTTACTGCAATTTAAATGACCTTATCTATAGTAGGAAGGATTAATTCAATTTGAATGTCGAATTTAGCTCCTTCTCACCTCCCTCTTATTGCAATGTGTAGTATCTAAAGGTTCGTGTTGAGCTTGTTCGTTGGCGAAATTCTTTGGATATTTTCACAGGAATAAGGTTCCATATTCCAGTCTTCGAGTCTGAGACAGCTTCAGATACCAGATTTTAAAATAAGAGCTAAACTAAACATTCTCATTGAATTAACTCTTCCTACTATAGCTACGTTGTGTGTAGAAAACTAACTTTCTCCACCCTGCTTATAGATCATGACTTTATATCGCACTGCACTCAATTACCTACCTGATGAGATAATAATACTGCCACTTCATATGGATTACACTATACTATTTTATTTTGTAGTTTATACGTCTCTGATGTCGAAACGATATAAAGATTCAATTTGAGGTAGGTTAGCAGGAACTAAAACCAACATTCAAATTTATATTATATTATATTTAAATTTTTACATTAATTTTTTTTAATTGAGAAAAATGTATTATTATGAAGCATATTATTTCATTACGTACAATTATATAGATAAATTCGCCATTTCATCTGATATTTCATGTATGTATAGTGTGCCTGTATCTGCAGGGAGATTAAAATTTATGTTTTACAATTCTTTAACGAAATACATCTTATAAAGTGTTGTACTTGCTATGTTGCAGTACAACATATAATTACATCTGACTATTACCTCTTGAAGTACCAATCTACTTTGAAACAAAAAGCCATAAGTACAGTTTTATGTGTTATAAGCTGAGTATTTTGGTTCATTACAGTCAGACATCAAGGTTAACCAGAGGGATAACAGCTATACCTGAAGTACAGTTCTGTGACTAGTAATCTGAGCTTATCGATCATCACAAACAAACATCAAGGTTTACTAGGAGGATAGCCAGCTATACCAGAAGTACAGTTCTGTGACTAGTAATCTGAGCTTATCGATCATCACAAACAAACATCAAGGTTACCAGAGGGATAGCCAGCTATAACAGAAGTACAGTTCTGTGACTAGTAATCTGAGCTTATCGATCATCGCAAACAAACATCAAGGTTAACCAGAGGGATAGCCAGCTATACCAGAAGTACAGTTCTGTGACTAGTAATCTGAGCTTATCGATCATCGCAAACAAACTTCAAGGTTAACCAGAGGGATTGCCAGCTATACCAGAAGTACAGTTCTGTGACTAGTAATCTGAGCTTATCGATCATCACAAACAAACATCAAGGTTTACTAGGGAGATAGCCAGCTATACCAGAAGTACAGTTCTGTGACTAGTAATCTGAGCTTATCGATCATCACAAACAAACATCAAGGTTTACCAGAGGGATAGCCAGCTATAACAGAAGTACAGTTCTGTGACTAGTAATCTGAGCTTATCGATCATCACAAACAAACATCAAGGTTTACTAGGGAGATATCCAGCTATACCAGAAGTACAGTTCTGTGACTAGTAATCTGAGCTTATCGATCATCACAAACAAACATCAAGGTTACCAGAGGGATAGCCAGCTATACCAGAAGTACAGTTCTGTGACTAGTAATCTGAGCTTATCGATCATCACAAACAAACATCAAGGTTACCAGAGGGATAGCCAACTATAAAAGAAGTACAGTTCTGTGACTAGTAATCTGAGCTGATCGATCATCACAAACAAACATCAAGGTTTACCAGAGGGATAGCCAGCTATAACAGAAGTACAGTTCTGTGACTAGTAATCTGAGCTTATCGATCATCGCAAACAAACATCAAGGTTAACCAGAGGGATAGCCAGCTATACCAGAAGTACAGTTCTGTGACTAGTAATCTGAGCTTATCGATCATCGCAAACAAACTTCAAGGTTAACCAGAGGGATTGCCAGCTATACCAGAAGTACAGTTCTGTGACTAGTAATCTGAGCTTATCGATCATCACAAACAAACATCAAGGTTAACTAGGGAGATAGCCAGCTATACCAGAAGTACAGTTCTGTGACTAGTAATCTGAGCTTATCGATCATCACAAACAAACATCAAGGTTACCAGAGGGATAGCCAGCTATAACAGAAGTACAGTTCTGTGACTAGTAATCTGAGCTTATCGATCATCACAAACAAACATCAAGGTTTACTAGGGAGATAGCCAGCTATACCAGAAGTACAGTTCTGTGACTAGTAATCTGAGCTTATCGATCATCACAAACAAACATCAAGGTTTACCAGAGGGATAGCCAGCTATACCAGAAGTACAGTTCTGTGACTAGTAATCTGAGCTTATCGATCATCACAAACAAACATCAAGGTTACCAGGAGGGATAGCCAGCTATAACAGAAGTACAGTTCTGTGACTAGTAATCTGAGCTTATCGATCATCACAAACAAACATCAAGGTTTACCAGAGGGATAGCCAGCTATAACAGAAGTACAGTTCTGTGACTAGTAATCTGAGCTTATCGATCATCACAAACAAACATCAAGGTTAACCAGAGGGATTGCCAGCTATACCAGAAGTACAGTTCTGTGACTAGTAATCTGAGCTTATCGATCATCACAAACAAACATCAAGGTTTACTAGGAGGATAGCCAGCTATACCAGAAGTACAGTTTTGTGCCAAGTAATCTGAGCTTATCGATCATCACAAACAAACATCAAGGTTTACTAGGAGGATAGCCAGCTATACCAGAAGTACAGTTCTGGGACTAGTAATCTGAGCTTATCGATCATTACAAACAAACATCAAGGTTTACTAGTACGATAGTGATAGCGATGTGTCCCTGAAGGCACGGTACTTGGAAGGATGCCGACACTGTCTGAACACACAATAGCCCTATTGTCTGAGTTCTTGCTGGATAAATCGCTGCAAGGTTGGGTTTACACTAGCGAACCCTCTTCATCACACCTTAATTGAACGATTTGTAGTTTTTAAAAATAACGCCAGTTTCCCTTTAAACCAATTTGTTATATTGTACAAGAACGTGCTTAACAAATCAAATACACTCTAGAGAATTATTAAACTGTTTTAAACAATATAGTGTATTTCGATTGAGGGAAAGTTTATAAATCTGCATTCATGAATATGAATACTCAAAGAATAGAAAATGTAATAAATTAGGTGCAGGAATGAGTTTAAAAAATATTTTAGTCATTTAAAAGTAAGAGAACATTTAAATTTAATATAAACAAATGAAAAATTCGACAATATTTCTAGTCATGTAAAGTTTATTCACAGCTGCAACCCCCATTTGGAGTGTTCAAGAAATAAATTTGATTAAATCGTGAGTATCTCTAGGAACACATTGCGCTGCTTGAAAAATTTTATTTAGAAAGTTAAATATTAAAGTACATTAGCCTATATTACATTCAAAAAGAATAATTTTGTTGAATTAGAATATTTCAATTAAATATCACTTTAATTGTAACCACGTAATATTGCGTGCCCCAATTTTTAATAGGACATTATGTATGTAATTATATACAATTATGTAATGGAGTTAGGTTAGCGATTAGGCAGAGAGGAGATCTGAGAGTCTTATTATGTCGTTTAAACCATTTATATTTGATTAAGAAAAACTTTGCTGTTGTTTTCTTTAGTAATTTTAGTAAATAGTTAATGCCTTACTAGTCGTGCACTTTTTTTAGTAGTTACGTGTTGGTAATGAATTCAGTAATGGCTTGTAGTTTGACTGTTACTATATACTCGAAGGTACAGGATTTTTACTTTTTATTTTAATTTGCTTTATTTTCCGCAGTGCTCTCAGCATATTTTATGATTTGATAATAATTATAGAATTTTATATATAATATTAGTAAAAGAATTTAACTAAATTTATGTTTCTCGCTTTTATTGTCTAAAAACAATGTGATAAACGTGAATATTCGTTTACATAATGTTTATTTGGTAATCCCCACACAGATATCCATTTATTTCCCCTACCCTTTTTTACGCTGTTTTGTAAGCCACAGGCGATGTAAATATATATTTAAGTCCCCTTAAACAAATTATAACTCTAATTATTGTTTCACGCAATATAATGACGCCATGTTAATTTAAATTATACGTTAGCATGTTAATACAAGTAGGCTTTATCTTTTTGCTTAAATTATAATTGTGAGGACAAAATATGATTTAAGTAAAACAAAAGTATTTAAAATAACAGCGGAATTAAAAGGAATGATATAAAAAGATTTAAAGATTTTTCTGCAGATCTATTGACACGAAGCAGGGTTTAACTGCGGCTGTAATCCACCTATTGCTGCACACTCCGTCGTGCCCTATCTATTTATATAAGCTCTCAAAGCAGGCACTGTTATATGATGACAAATTAAGCTGATATAATTAGATAAAAAACCCTTTATATGTTCAAAAAAGAGGTTCCGCAAAAATTACTTATATGCAGAAAACTTAAATTAGCTAAAGTTGGATTCACTGTTATATGTGGTTACATAATAATATCTCACGTGTGTAATACATTACTCAATGAAACCTTATTTTGTCATTTTAAAATCATCAAACTACTATGCAACTAAACATTTAAAGAAATTGGTTAAATGTTTTATGAAAAGCAATGATTATTTTACTCAAAATGTAACATGAATGGTTGGTTACGTCGGAAAAAAAAATAAACATTTGTTTGTGATATAAATAATCAAATTCTTCTTATTAATAAAAAAAAATTAAAATCTTCACATTACACTTTTTATTTACTGACATTTTTTTAATAGTTATTAAGGATATACAAGTAAACCCCTTGCAATCTATGGATATTACAATGTCAAGTATCACTAAAAATATTGTAAACAACAAAAACTAGCTTTCTGGATTCAATATAAACCAGAAAGTTATTCGTGATTAAGCGCAATCATAGGCTGGAACTGGAAACATATACTAAAAAGGTACAATGATAGAATCGTCAAGTGATATATGGCCGTCGTCTGACTAATCAAAGGAAGTATACCATTTTGGTTTCTGATCTCCTTTATGTCTGATTTCCTAATAAGTGAGACATCTACAGCAGGCTACCAATGTAATAAAAATTATTTTTGACTTTTTAAGTAAATACTCATATAGATGTAATTATCAGCTGTCGCCGAAGGCAGACCTATTGTGACCTGCATTCTGCAGTTCAATTTCAATGTTTACTGTGTTTTCTTTAATTATGTGCATATTTTAGAATTAGTGAAGTTGACACACAGCATGGTGGTTGTGATTCCTGACTTAGCGTGTCGCAACGCTCTGGTATGATTTGTTTATTTTACCAAGTATGCAGTTATGTGTTAGGTTGATTATTTACCGAAAGAAGAGATCAGATTTCAGAGCTCTAAAAGTAGTGTTACTGAATTTTTGTTTTACCGAATAATGGAAAATGTCAGGAAATGCCTGTTTCCTTCACAGTCATTCTATCTACAAAAACAATCTTCAAACAAAGAAGTATTTAGATATTGTAATCGTGATTGTAAATAAAATCGTAATATTAATTATTTATTTCCATATTCGTAATTGTTTTATTATACAATTACCAAGTGACTAGGCCTGTTACAGCACGTAAGATCTCGAGTAAACAATATAAACAATTTCAATATATACTCCTAATAGGTTGTAACCTGTATTGCTTAAAATCACATAACAAACAATGTAACAAAATTGAAACTGATTGTATGAACTGATACAAAACATGATACTCTATTACGACTGCATCATCCATGCTTGATCGTGTATCATGGCCAAGGAGCCAGTGCAGCTGTATTACCAGTAGTAGATAATAGGTGTGCTATAACCCTAACGTTGATTGTCTGTCATTATCATTATCTAATGATTATAGTTGTAATAGTAGGACTAATAGCCAATACCTTATGTTACGCAATGTTGCTTTAAAACTAATATTTTAACAGCATTCCACATTTTTATAAAGTATATTTCAGTAAATCCCACAAAAAACGCTTGATACTCAACTTGTCAACATTTCTTTGCAGAATAGCAGTTAGTATATTTATTTAAACCATCACGGGTCAATAAACTCTTCTCTGGTGGATAGATTTGGGGAAAGTCTGCTTGGAAAGTTTTCTTTTTAATTTATACCTGATCTCTATGGATACTAAGCACGAAGAATTGCACAATGGCGACCCATGCGTGAGATGTATCACGATTCCCCAATGTCACTAATAAATAAACATATTACTTTCCTGACTATCGTGTCACGTGGGAAACCCTGTTTCAGTTAAACACAATTCAAGACTAGTCAATCACAGGTAATGGGCTGAAGATGTAATGAATACTCTGATGGTTCATGATTAATCACTGTGGAGCATGGCTATTCTTGCTACGAAGGTGTCAATAATACCATTATTAAAAAGCCTACAGCGTCCTTTACTTGTAACACGAGTTGCTTTGTAATTGATTAAGGATTGCTGTGTAAATACATCACCTTGCAGACTGGTATACACATTACTGTGTAATCGGTAGCAATGAACGGGTAGATCCATCACCTTGCTGTACGGTATACATACTGCTATGTGATCGTTTGCAATAAACGGATACATCCATCATTTTACTGACCTTTTTACACAATACTGGGTGGATCGGTAGCAATAATTAGCAATTCGATCACCTTGCAGCATGTTATACACACTACTGTGTGGTCGGTATCAATGATCAGGTACAATCTATCAACTTACAGCATGTTATACACACTTACCGTGTGAACTGTAGGAATGAAGCTGTAGATTCATCACCTTGCAACATGTTATACAAACTACTGTGTGGTCGGTAGCAATGATCGAGTACATGCATTACCTTGTAGCATGTTATACGTACAACTGTGTGATCTGTAGCAATGAACGGGTAGATCCATCACTTTGCTGCCCGGTATACACACTACTGTGTGGATCGTTAGCAATAATTGGCAATTGGATCATCTTGCAGCATGTTATACACAATACTGTTTGATCGGTAGCAATAATTAGCTACATCCATCACCTTGCAGCATGTTATACACACTACTGTGTGGTCTGCACCAATTATCGAGTACATCCATCACCTTTCATCTTTTAAATTAAACATATAAATATTGAGCAATCACACAAATGTTTTAACTGACCTTATGGTAACGTAGGTATTTAGTAGAATCTAAATAATGGGGTTAATTGGTTCTTGTTTCTTTTTTTTAACTTTCCGTTAGAAACATTAGAAGCATGGATTATAGTCTATAAATATTTATTTAAGCTATGCATTATTTAGGGTAATAATTAAAAGAAAACGAATAACGTACTTCTTAGGACTATCTTTCGTTGTTACAAAATGTATGAGATAACTTTTCGAGGAAAGACATCATCTCTTTCCTCAGACGTAAAAAAACTTAATACATGAACATGTGCGGAAATGGACAGCTAATTGCAAAATTGAACATTTACTAACTTATTCACGAACAGCTTGAAGATGAGACAGGAGGAAAAAGGAACCACGGCGTTGTCACTGCACAGAAGTCAACAGCACTAACACGTCACAATTGTATAATTTACTGACACACACACACACACACACACACACACACACACACACACACACACACACACACACACACACACACACACACACACACAATACAGATTTAACAGTATAATTATGCAATGACAGATTCATTATTTCATACTATCCATTACCAGAAGCAGTAAACAAAGAATAGCTACATGCCATCCATAAGATGAATTTACCTTATTAAAATTAGTTTTGAGATGAGTAAAAATAATCATAATTATTTTTATACCATTAATATGTGTAAAATGTTATTAAAAACACAAACATTTATCATACATTAATTATTTTGTTACCTTGTCATTTAAATTGAGATTGAAACCAGAATTCAGAAATTATTAAGATTCTAAAAGGAAAACTAAGACCTTAAATGAAGACAAAGTGCTTAGCTGAAACCTAATTAAGATGAATGTGCGTTGGCGCAGGCTATATCACTTGAGATACGGTTCCCATATTAATGACCCAAAATTATTAGTTAAAACGTTTCATCCATCCAGAATTATATTTATCAACAAAAGATGCTATATTGCAAAATTACATTTTTTTAAAGAGACATTGGAAATAATAACATTAAAGTATATTAAATAATGAGGTTTTAGTTGTTACTTAATTCGTTATGGTGCAATGTAACGATAAAGTGTTTCTGTGTTCAACAGACAAAACAGAAATTTTACATGAATCCGGAAGCCCAATTTCCTTTCTCATTTGGCAGATTCCTTCTTTGAAGTTCTCTTCAATCAGAAGTCGTATAATTGATAATCTTTATTCAATTTGTGCCACAAGCCTTTGAAAAATTCCTTTGATATTTGCATGATCAAAATTTTTTTCAAGTTTCAAGAACCGACTATTGACGTTTGACTATAGAAAATTGACTATTTAAATAATATACATTTGGAATGATCACTTAAAAGGGTATTTACAACTGAAAAATATCCCTAACTCCAAATATTTTGCAAAAAAACGTCATAAAATGCTTGATTAAACTCCTTTATTTAAACATTGATAGCTATAATTGCATTTACGTGAATACTGAAGAGCAATCATTGTATATTTTCGAAATTTCTTACGATTTAACACTAAACATTTTGCAACAACAAAAAATACGAGTCGTTTTATTTTTGATATTGCAATACGAGGGTGCCTTGTTCGTAACATGTCTCATTGTTACAAAGATAAAACTCTTCGCAGCAAGCTTTATTCCCCGTTATTGCTCTAATATACAAGTTTGTATGAAATTATTTTTATGTTCTCCTCTGCGCTTAGTCTTTAAGTAAACGTTTACCCTGATTATCTACCGTATTGTTTTATGGATTATATGATGAGTAAGATCGTCTCTGCTTTTCACATGATGAAATTGGGATATTGTTTTAATTACACAGAATAAATTATAGGTTTAGCTTAGTACCGTGTAGCATGTACGTACTATAGTAAATCTGTTAGAAGTTATATAATAAGATTTACTCCTATCCTGTTACAATATCATCACATATTAATTTTCGCAATAAATGTCTAAAAGTAAATTAGGAATATAATAATTATTTTCATGCATAACCATGTAATACACTAGTTTTTCTTTATTACTATTATATAATTTATACTAAAGCATTGTTTAGCTGGATGTTATATATTTTATATTCACGTTATATTTTATATACATGATGCAAAATTAAGTATATCCAAAAACTTATAAGCAAACTTACTCATTTTTGTATACGCACTTGAAAACATTATGCCCATCTGGAGAAAATATAAAAATAACCATTATTTATTATGCTCTATTTTTAGCTAGTAATGAATTACAAAATATATTGTGTAATAATTATTGTCTGTACACTGTAGCATTACTATTATGTCCTGACCATAAGCAATGTCATTTTTCAAGATTAAATATAATAATGAGTAAGAATCTTTTAAACTGATCTACAAAATGCGTGAAATCCACATATTTGTAAAATATATACAGTGCGTAGTGAGCTCATAAAACATAGACTATTACTATTTAAATTAAACTATAACAGTTTCTGATAAAAGCTATGATTTATAATCCGTTTCCTCCTCCAGGGATTAAATTACAACACTGTCAACCTGCCTAATTCCCATATTTAAAAAAATTAAAATTTTTTTTCATTATCAATATTTTTTTTATTAATTTACGGAATTTCAAACGGATTATATATTTGAATAATATTAAGGAAACAAATACTTGGGCAGTAATTAATTATGCTTCCTAATGCTGTGGTAAATTAAAATTCTTTTAATTACGAAAGTTCTGAATTTGCACATATGAACGTCTTAATTTCCTCAGACAATTATTTTTGGAAAGGTTTATCGGCGTTCCACGAACAAAGGACATGAGGCGAACGTCAGTTTTAGCGTGAAATTTTCATTATGAGGAGCATTGTGAAAATGAGTGGTTTACTGTTCTAAAACAATACACATTGTATTTGTATCGTATCAAAGACTACCCTGAAAAGCGACGTTTTCTTATTCCTGTCTGTTATAGAATAATAATTTATCTTTTGTTTTCCCTACGTTAAATAACTGTGAAGGTAGTGTATTTGAAACTAATTTAGGAGTAAAAAATAAATGCTTTATACTCATCAATATTGCGTCAGTTAAAATAAAAATATTGAGATTGTAATACCCATAAAAAGATATTGGTATCCTTAGTAGATAAATAAATTTATGAATAGTCCCAAACAGTTACAATCGAACACTTGGTAAGTACTATATCTTCAAACACATTCTCAAGGTATTAAAATATTAAAGTTACGATAATTTTAAATATTATGTGGTTGTATTTGAGCCTGTTGATTTAAAACCATTATTTAATCCATAAAATAGGTTCCTACTCCTTGTAGAAGTTAAAGATCTAGTTTGGGCTACATTTTTGTGTTTTTTTTCTATGTTATGAATGATTATTGTCTTATAAACTATATAATACCGTAAAAATATAGTAGAAATTCAGATTTTCTAAGACAAAGATAACAATATTAGAGGTACATTCAGGCATTATTCAAAATTTACACTAAAAGTACATTAATATCTTAAGTCATGATTAAACAGGACCTGCCTAAGTATTAACAATCAATGCTCCTAGATATCGTTTTACAATCGTGCCATTGTGTGTACGTGCGAAACTCTTGAACTGAGGAAGAACTATATTGATTTTGGGCTCAAAGGTAAATCACTCCAGTGAGGCCTTCTACAGACCCTTATATTGGTTTGTTTGTTCTTGATGTAAAGCAACTGATGAAAGAAAGTACAAAAGCATCAATATTTAACAATACTCCAGTTTAAGTTATTACCCATTAATTAATTTACTTAAATGTACTAAATTTTAGGTAAACAATGAGTTAAAATACATCTGTTGTTTATTTGAATTGAAATATTTATAAGGGAGGCGACAATAAACTTTTTTATCAAAATCAGACCTAATAGCAATTTATATGGACGGTGAAATGTCCTGTAAATCTCTGAGGAATGTTTAAAGTCGTAGGCGTAGGAATGATCTGTCTACACATACCTTCTGAAGTCGGTGAGAGAACATTCAATCTACGTTAACTTTTATCGGCTCATAAAATGCACCATTACATGGAGAGATATTCCTGACACCTCCTATCATTGCAGTTTATTTCAAGATTCCTTACTATATAACTGTATAAGGGCCATAGAATTCGTATGTTCTTGAAGGAAACACATCCACCTTAATTATTAGGAAAGCGTCATGCATACATACCTGAGCTACTAATAAATACTCCGGCAGATGAAACAACCCCGGGACCATCCTAGACAGCTTTATTGTTGAGTTTCGACAGCATGCCCTGATACACAGTATCTTCTAGCATCCCTCTACGATTTATTGATTATCAGGAGATATTCCCCGTCTCTGGGTCTCTCTACACTTGTACTTATCATGTGAGGAGAGCCCAATATGTGAACTAACAGCTTAGGCTTCAGTAATCAAAAAGGAAATCAACTCTTCTTTGATTTTCGTAATCTAGTAACAATGTACAAAAATGGAAGATTTATGACCTACTTGGAGATCATAATGATCAAAACAAGCTCTATTGTGTAATGATCACATGTATCCTTTAGGGCTGTAAAATTCGTGGAGAATGTATGTTCCTATAACACCCACGTTGTACTGCACCAAAGGGTAAGCACCTCTACATCATGCTCAAATGCAATTTGTTAGTAATATATATATATATATATATATATATATATATATATATATATATATATATATAATATGTTATTCTAAAACGTTTTAGGAACATATAATATTTGTTTTTATAGATCTTTCTATGCTATTTATATAATAATAGTACTAGAATTATAATAAATTTTTATGCATTTAGAAACAGTCTTGCAAATACCTTCTCTCTTCCATTTTCATAATTACCTTTTAAATAGACCGCCGATCATGAATCTGATTCCTCAGATGGTGGTATCCAATAGGTTGCGTGCGATATGTGACGTCCTTTGGATGCTACGATGGCCTAGTCAAAGGGTCAATAAAATTGGGATCCGCTATCAAAGTTATTGTGACTTAAAGTCACAAAATGAAGGACATGTAAGTTTTATAATATAAATTAAAGGATTAATCCGGTATAAACATTTATGTCTGCTTTCGTGTATGTTTAAAAACATTTAAAATTATATTTAATTTTATCAAAAACAGTTTCATAAAAGCTAAAAAAACTCATTTTATTCTTAAAAACTGAATAAGTAACACTCTAAAATAACGGAAATTTAGCATATTTTACGTCAGAAATGAATCACTATAGGTAAAAAAAGAGAAAAACAACATGATTAAATGAGCATGTCCGTGTAGTTGTATATTCCCTCCGATTATGAATTATAATGTATAATATACTACTAGCAGACTTTAGTTTTTTTCTTCAAAGATTAAATATTTGTTCTTTTGTTAAAGCTCAAAACCCATGATTCTAATATTGAACTCATAATTCATTTCATATTGATTTTCATGTGGTTAGCACATCTAATGGCTATTTTAATCTTTCGCAATTTAATAAAAAATATTTATCAAGGGAATTGTTATTGTACCAGTGTCGATCGAAACTAACTAAATGTATTAATACATTTTAGCAGTTTATTTCCAACTTATTGTTTTTTGGTTGTTTAAAAACTTATATAAGGTTATAAAATAATTTATAATCTAACATGAATAAAATAATTTATTTTAAGATTTCATTGAACGTTGATTAAAAATAGTTGTTTTTGGGCAACAATGGGTGTTAATAAATATAGTGTCTTTCTTGAATATTTAAACTTTATGTGCTAGACTAAAAAAAAAATATCATTGTATTTTTATCTTTGCCTTAAAAAAACTGGCCACACTACTGGTTACATGGCCAGTCAATTTCCAGGTTTTGTATTTGTAATTTCTGTTGTATGATGCTGATGGAAATAAATAATTTATTCATATGAGTGGATACAAATCAGCCCATCTTGATAAAGGTCTCATCTGTCCTTTATACATTTAGAAGTCTTGCAAATACCCTCCTCTAGCATTTTATTCATGACCTCTTAAATAGACGGCCTGTCATGGATCCGATTCCTCAGATGGTTTATCCAATACGGGAGATATGTGATGGCCTTTGGATTTGGATGTTATTTTATATATACGGAGGGCTAGTCAAAGTGTCCATAGTTGTTTTTGGGCAACATTTGTTGCTCATGAATATGAATGGATACAAATCAGCCCATCTTGATAAAGGTCTCATCTTTATGCATTTAGAAACAAGTCTTGCAATACCCTCCCACTTGCATTTTTTGAGGACCTCTTAAATAGAGCTGGAGCGCTGCAGCAACTGCCTTTGTCAAACAAAAATCTCTCTTGGACACTGTCTATCACAATTTATGCGTGGCTCATGTGCTCCAATTATTTTAAATATAGAAACAGTAATATTAAACTTCAAAGATACAAGAAAAGTATCTTTTTTATGGAATCACATAATTTGCTCTCCTGCCCGTAAGTGTAGTCCTGCAATCTAAAGCTAATGTGCAAGTTACATATTTTATTGTGCATTCAAAAGTAAATATCCTCTGAGAAAGAAGTAGATCATTATCCGGGTTGTTACGGGACAGGTCAACATTTTAAGGCATCGAAAGTGTTTTAAATTGGCAAACACTTTAAGTATTTTTTGTTCATATTTGTTTAGTGCCTCACACTTACAAAAAACTGTCAAACATAAATATTATCGTATCTTATTCAAATATATGTCATATTAGTGTCACCGAACTAAATAATCTCAAGCCAATATCAGCCAAATGTCTGGCTATTAGTTTCAAGTGTCAGATGGTTGGGTTTGGCTTTTTCGTTAATCTAAGGACATTTTATCTGTGAAAAGGTGTATTGCTTAGTATACTTTTATTGAACCCAATTTAAATTTCCATCATAAATAACAGAATTTTATTAATTCCGTAGGTGAGTTTTATCTCTCGCCTTCACGAAAAAGTAGGATGTGTGTTTTTGCAATGAAAATGGGGTTTCAGCTTTCAGTCCATCAGAGTTTTAAAAGTCCATCAGTATAAATCCAATATCAAAAGGGATTCTAAATAAATGTTATAGTAAAATACATCCCGTAAAGTATCGCGATAAACATTTGGAAAGTATAAAATCGGTTCCAATCTCCTGGAAGAGTTTTTACTCTTTTCTTAGTTTGGTTACGAACAATTTAAAACATTATTTAAAAAAAGATGTCCTTGAGCTGATGTGTACATTTACATATCTATTATTTGTTAAGGGAAATACAAATATATAATCTAGTTGATTTATTATGATAAAAAGAACACAAGATTTTGAGAGTCTTTCAAGGAGGAATATTGTAAGAGATGTGACAAAACAGGACGGAACTTTTCTTTTGTCGACAGGGAAAATTCTGGAGCACCATCACTAACAATAGTATAGTGCCAGGAAATTGTAAGACTTCCTAAGTAAAATTCAATTGGTTCAGATATTTTCTTCGGGGGGGGGGGGATTTACCTTTTTATTGAAATATTTCTGAATAAGAGGAAGCCCACAAGACCTCAAAGGGCTCTACTGTCCAGAACTGTGGCTTTGTCATTTATATGGGCCACGCCTTTTTCCCTATCCTTGGTGTTTTTGAAAGTGTATCAGCCGCAATAGAGTAGAAATATAGTTAATTTTATTTATAATGTGTTTAATTTAATGCTGGTTTAACTCTTATGATGTACACAGGAAACGATAAAAATTCAGATACAATTTTTACTAATAATATTTATTACAAATCAAAAGGGATTGTAAAATAAGGACCACAAAACTATGCAGTGTTACCAACATAAAGCACTGATTAACGTGTCGCGAGTGGATGTTACCACACACATTTCTATATATCGCTTGGCATCCATCACTAAAGACGGTTTTGACAACTGTCCAAACAACAAAATTTACATGGTTTTTCAAGAATAGGGCAAACACTATTTTATCAAATGATTTTTTTTATTTTTAAATGTTAATTGGCACTACGTTAAGGGTGTGAGGTTAGAGCTTGGCTTATAAAAAAATTCTTTCTAAGATTTTAGATATACTGTCTTGAAACAGAACAATATTGAAATAGACTTATCCCATATAAAACCTAACAAAAACTACATGTATTCTATGAATACATTGTTCAGTATTGTATTAGACTGATAGCTTAAGAATGTTTTATAATCATTTAAAGAGACCACATTTGACTGCTTTATAGCAGAATGTACGGAATCAACAAATAATATTGGTGTTGAAGTTAATTTAACTGTTCTATTTTAAAGGAAAATGGTTTATATATATAAACCATGTTACTAATTACCAGGTAGTAGCCTATTATTTTTCCCCCAATGTTTAGTAGAACATCAAAAACATTTTCTAGGGTTTTTTTAAACAAATTTTTTGACAGAATAGTAATATAATTGATACGCGTAGTAATTATTTCTCTCTTGAACTTTGTAACCGATCGATACTTCACCGGTTACCACCTCGCGCGCCTTGTCCGTAAGTAAAATGTACATCTTAGTATAAGAAATTAGCTCCTTCACGCGAGAAGTTGATTTAAAACATAATATAAAGTAAATTTTGAAATATAAAGTCACTTACCTAAAATGATGCTTAATTTACCAGATTAATACAGATATAGTTGTGGTGATGTCCTTCTGACGAGACCACGTTGTTATGACTATAACTTGTCGCCATTGTCTTATAGGCGTGTTTAAGTTCATTTCGGAGGCCAACTTTGGGTTCATTGTAGAGTTCTTGAACATTGGAATCACACTCCAAGATATAATTTTAATTTATAAAAACTCTATTTTGGTAGCACGTAACAAGTAATAATTTTATTTTAACATCCAAAAATGGTGTTTGTAGGTATTTTGCTATAATTGTAAACTTTGCTACAAGTAGGTTTTATTACTACGACCTCAGAGACCTCCAACCCCACGTGTTTCGTCCATTCGGTGCACAACGAACGTAATCTCCGGTACGAAAGAGGGAGTCAGTGAATATCGTTCATGTGGTAGACTTAACCAACGTGGTAGCCAAGTGTATATAAGTATACATGGATAACAGCCTTTCACTATTCTTCATTCGGTTGTTGCTGGCTTTGGTAGCCACGACCCTACCGATGAACTTTAAACTTTTTATTTCTTGGCAGGGATCAACGGTGAATTACTTGCAGTTTACCGCAGTCCCTACGTAAACCTAAAAAGTTTTAACACAGGGATCAATAAATATTCATAAAATTATACAATACACAGTCGTTTACGTTTTCCTGGTGACATTAGTTGCGATATTTTCAATAACGTCTCACACGCAGTGGAGGGGAACTTCCTCGACGTTCTCTATGGAGAGGGCTTTGTGTCATGTATGGAGTGGTTCACACATCCCACGCTACACCTGTATTGATCATTCTTTCATTAAGATGTCACGTGATTTGAACGCAAGTTCTGTGATAGCGCGTACTGTAATTACAGCTTACTACTCCTTATTTTTAGCTAGTCCAACAAAATTTTATATTATTAAGACAAAGTTGGGAATCATACTATATTAAAACAGATTGGAATTACATTTTTAATTTTGTAGGAAACGATTGAACCTCAGATGAATATATTTTTATTTTACAAGAAGCCATTAAAATAAGGTCAACCAATGTTAAACGCATTTTAAAATGTACAGAAAAGTAAATCGTGGATAACAACAGAACTTATTAAGTCAGTAAGAAAAGGGGTAAAGTGAACACATGTTGAAAAGAATAAAGATAAAATCGAATCACCACTGTAAACATATACGATTTCACTATAATATTCTCGCTATTACTAAACGTACAAGATTTAATTTATACAAATTTATATTAGAGATACATCTGGAGATGCAAAAAATTTTGTGCTTTTGTTAAAGGAAACGCGGGGCGAAAAGATACGGTTCCTCGGTGACGTATTATTATGGGCATGGCGAGTCTCGAAGTCCTTATGCCGAAAAAATTTCTGACGCCTATAACATGCGCTAAGAGTATGAGAGATCGTGCCTAGCGGTTACTCTTCACCCAGTTGGGGTAGCGGACATTGAGGATGCCGAGTACGTCACTGGCTACTCGATAAGAGGTTTTTCGTGTCTTTGGTGGGACGTTCTGCCCATGGTTGGGATGGAATAACGGCAAATTTGATAAAAGATTAATTAGAAATTTCGTACACACCTACATTGTACATTATAAACTTGAGTGATCTAGTTAGAAAATTCTCCATCACTTTAAAAATTTCAAAAAATCAACCCCATGTATAAATATGGCCATCAAGAGGAGGCGTTACAACTATTCTGAATATCCCTCATTTGAGTGGGACAGCACCATCAACGATATGATCATCCCAACATCAATAATGTAATATTTTATGTATTGTTTATATTGGTGGGATTTTAATTTCTTGACTGTTATATATATAATTATTTACGAATACTTATTGTTATTTTTATATATTTATCTATTACTGTTATGTTTTCTAATTTTATTATGATAGTATTTATGCTTGATTAGACGAAAACTGCATGTTTTTAATACTTTTTGCGTCTAATAGATATATTAGCATGTTATGTATTTATATGTTAATTTCTTGACTGTTAATTAATAATATATTTTAATTTTCTCTGCATGTTAACTCACTTATAACATTAATGGTCCACCAGAATTGAAGAAGTATTAAAAACTAATGAAGTTTGAATATACAAATGCATTATTGCAGAAAAATTCAATCATTTCAGGGACTGAATAACTATTTATGGAACTAAGCCTTTTTGAGCAACCTTGAAAATGATAAAATATTCGAAAAAATGAAATTCGTTTGTCTAACAACAATTTTACTGGGAAGTTTATAGAAATATGAGAAAAATCAATATAAACAGATTTTGTTCTGACTTCTGAGAGTTACAATTTAAATATTTGACTTTTGTAGTTAATCAAATATAAATAAACACGCGTTTACCATAACATTATTTACATAAGGCAACACAGAGAAGCTTACAAGTGATGGCGAACTAAGTGTAATAACCTTAAAGAAATAAACGATTTTAAAATATAAAAAAATCTTCCAATTGAAAGTTGTGCTTTTATTTTGTTGCCATTAAAATATCAACATTTTATATTGAAAACATTAAAATGATCAAAGTGATCTATTACTAATCAGCTGATTAATAAGATGACCACTAGGCGTTCACCGCCTCTTTCTCACTAATCGTGGAAGTGTGGAAGCGGTAACAGTGCCTGAATCGTATTTGCCAGCCCTGGTGCAAATGGACTTGTCATTCCGAACAATTAATAATTGGGGGTCTTGTGCTGTAATATCAGTCTGAAATTATAATTGCTATGTCATAAGAAATAATAAACTAAGACATGGTTCGACAAGTTACAATATACATTGAACGTTTGTATGGCTGGGGAGAAGGTACAGCCAGCAACCCCCCTCCCCCCACAGGATACGCTTATATACACAGCTGTGGTGGGGAGGTTTGGTTCAGTGGAATGTTGAGTTTACCTCTATTTCACCCACCTTCCGCTTAGTGTAGCGTCTGAGATCAAACACTGTCACAGACCTGACTCCTGCAATCTGAAGACGTTCTACACTATGCTGAAGATACAAAAATATATAGATTCAGATTTGAAAAAAAAACTGTGCGCATGTGTTCGATAGATTTTGAGGAATGCAAATGGCCAGTACGTAAAATTTCACACTGTCATTATTTTAGTTTTCAATAGAAACATTGTTTAGCAGCACGATTATTTAAAGTGTTTTACCTTTAATGGATGTTTGGAAAAAACTTTAATGTAAAAAACACAAGAAGAAAGAAAGAAATACTTCTTTATTGAGGCGAAATTAGAACCATATGGTACTTTCTTACATTTAACCTCTTAAAAAATTAATCTTAATAATGCAAATTAAGGTTTATTAACTATAACTTTTACTTACGGTATTCCATTCACTCTTCCATTCACACAGTCACGATTCAAAGAGTAGCCCCGCCGCCCACCACGATCATCCGGTCCAGGTATTTTCGTCTCAGCTCCGCCACAAACCGTTCCCGGCTCTCAATTTGTTTGAAAGGATATGGTAAGGATTTCCATAATCTACAGGCTGTAATGGTAAAGGATCGGTTATAGTTTTGGTTCTGTGTATTGGAATTCTGAGACTTAGTGCACCAGACCGAGTTTCTTAGGACAATTTAAAAAAAATTGTAAAAAACGATGCATTTTAGGACATATTTTTAAAGGAACATTTTGGTTTGTTTTGGCCCTAGGAACAACCTCCTGACGTTTGTCGTTGTATTGCAGTTACACCCTGTATATTATACAATTATGTTTATCATTCGTTAGTGGTTCATATAATTTTGCTAATTTACACAAATATTTCACACCATAAACAGAGCTCGGCTAGTATGAAAAAGAGTTCCACATCATTAAAACATACAATTGATGTGGTCTGCTGTAATGCATTGGTTGCTAACTAACAATGACAATCATTAATTTTATCAATGCGGGGTCTTCTAGCCATGTGAAGCTGCTGACCCAGTTTAATCACAAATTAATTTGCTTTAGTTATTTTAGTTTTATGTAATGACAAAAGGTGTCAACTGCTTTTGCAAAATAAAGTAGAGAAATGTGGAAGAAAAATACCACATATTTAGGCAATTTAGCTAAACAATTCATTAATAGATTTCAATCGGTCCCTTACACTTAACCTGCTCTAAACGCTCCGTGCCACCGTACGCTGCGAGAGTAGATTTATTACGGTACCTCCCTGTAGATGGCGACACTAAATCTTCGCTCACGTACTTCCCTCGTGAAAACAACGATGCCTTGACCTTTTGGGGGTTTTTAATGGCTTTTGTTCATTTAAACTACATGAAAATTTTGGACGACAATTACGTAGCAACATTGCATACTGAACTTTCTTAATAATTAAGTTTGTTCTTAATTATTTCAGTTTATACTTAAATAAGTAAATATAATGTCTAAAAATTACTGCGGGTTAGCAAAAGGTTATCATTAAAGGTTAGGGAGTGAAATAATTGCTTTTCTGCCTGTATGTTTTCAGGATATACAGGATTTTCCGTAAAAGAGTTTCTAATACATTGGGATTTTGGTCTATATATAAGTTACTATGAAGGTAAGTCCTAAAGTCTTTAGTTTCCCCCCTGTCTGTCTGTATGAATGTGTTTGTTGTAAAGAAATATATATGTTTTGAATTAGTAAAGATAAAGTTATGAAACTTGAAATTTTGTATTAATCTTTTCATAGAACTTTTTGAAATAAAATACTAACAAAATACGTTTACGTTTTTCAAAATGGCAAATGTTGAAATTATTTCATGAAAATAACTCAAAAGCGATTAAAAGTTGATTTAATTAAAAAAAAAAAAACATATACCGAAGGTTAATAATAACACATATAGACGAAAAACTAAAGGTTTTACCTCAATATGAACTCTTTGCTCATTTTTATATGTATAACAAATCCCAAATTATTGGACCACTTTTATTTAACACACTGTATGGACTCCAGAGATCGAATTACCCTAAAGACTTCCAATTTAACACGAAGCCCCATTTCTATATAGGCAAATAGAGTCGATGGTAGTCTATGTCACTGCATGGTATTTAGCTGTTACCCAGGGAATATGTTTCCGTAGGTCTTATTAGTGACCACAATGGTAATGAGAAAATAAATAAATTTCTAAACAAACCAGTAAAACTGGTCGGTATGACTTTCGTTGCATCCTATCTGGACTTTCAATACTCCAGTATATTTGTATATAGACTAGAGTTCCATGATTGTGCATATCACTTCCTGAGCGTTAGCAAAGTCTATAACTCAGGATGATATATTCTGATAAATTGAGCAATTTTCTCATTGTATATTTTTTGATGTATTGGGTTTTTCCCGTTGAAATAAATAAATAAACTTGAAAATTTGTATATATTTCTATCTGTGTGCCAATCGGTATATGTGTCTTGACTCTCAAGAACGGATTTAGCTGTTGGCTTTGGAATGTTGCATGTAACTTCATTTCAATATTGGCTATGCCGTGTTTGGCAATGGGCTGTACCTTTACAAAGCACGTCCCTATGATATTTTGAGACCGAGTTTATCTGCACTATTTAAATTTGTTATGAAACTTAATTTTTAAAGTTAAGTTTTACTGAGCATCTAGGCCTATCACTCATTAAGGCAGCATATCTCTTGCCGGGGCGGGGGGGGGCTGTAAATATTGTTTGTCTTTATTATAAAATATATTAGAGATTTCTACATACGGTGCATAAAACAATGCGGGGTCAAATTATGGTCTTGAAATGTTTCTAGAATGAAACAATAATAAAAGAAGGCCGCTTCCGTTTACTTTTCTACCGCCATCTCGTTTCTGTCGTGACGTTCGCCATTTGTACTTGACTATGGGTATTTGTCAGTGGTTAGTCGGTCAGTGTAGACCTATTGTGATCTTTACTCTTCAGTTTTGTGTTACTAATTTGTGTGTGTTTTTTTTTATTAAGATAGTATGTTTTTTTAGTTACACTGTTCATGGGGTGACACATAAATATGTTATTGTGATTCGTGACTAGTGCGTTTTACGAGATTGACTTTTTTGTCACACGCTCTGTTATTATATTATTTTATCTTAGATATTTGTTATGTATTTTAACTTACAGGCTAGTTATCCACCAGGAAGAATATTGATTACAAATCTCGAATCGTGGTTTTGCTGATTTTTTTAATCAGTAAAGGATGAGTAATATTTGAAAAATAAACCTGTTACATTCACAATTCTTTCATCTCAAAAAAAAAGAATTGATTGTATATCTCCGCAAGACATATCGAGAATGATTCTAGAAGTAGTCATGAGCGAAGATTCTTATGTTACCCGTAATGTGGCGTTCTTATTCCTAGTTTTAAACAACAACAACATTCAAATTGTTCTGAAATATTTCTGTGGTATATTCGTACATACCTAATACAAACCTACAAACGCTAACACAAATACATCTATAGTTACACATTTAAAAACAGAATAATAAAACTGTCATAAATACTCCTAAAGAATAACCTCAGACATTTCAAACAGTTTGAAAATCATTTTTTCATAATTTTATTTCAAAACAATGAAGAGTTAGAGCTGAAGAAATACCTAAGATTCAATGTCGACAATGTAATAAATATTTGTATTTTTAACCTGAATTTTAAATTTTATAGGAGTATGAAGCGTTAAAATCTAAATCTCAGGTCTCGAAACAAATTTGAGGATCTAAAGGCTCCAGTAACGAACCACAATGAGTTGTCGTCAAAGCACAGGTGTGGCTAAGAGCTGACCGTTTTTCTTGTAAATTGCGTACACTTTATTCTGGGAGTATCTCTCAAGTATCTACTCGCCTTAAAGCTAAGGCTCAAACACATCCTCTTTACGTGATCACCGACTATGTACTCTGGGTTAATCACATAATTATTTACACATATTTCAATGATATGATTGTAGGATATTTTCTGTTAAACACCAAAGGATTTTTTGATTATATGTGATACAGTTTAATTAATTACTGTTGCTTTCTTTTAGCAAAGATGGTTCCGTTTAATAAAAAAGCAAGATAAATTACTGAGATGTAGCAAATATAATAAATAATATTATTTACTTTGCCATTGTAACAATAACTAAATGTCGTAATACAACTTTCCTAAGTTTAATTAACAATTATTGCTGTCTAGTGAGGGAGTTTCAAACGGAAAAATACTCTTTTATAGCTCTACTCGAATTTTTCAAGTGAAATTCTGTATAATTAAAAACAAGAACTAGTAGTAGTGACATGTTTTAGTAGTACTTAATTATTATAGTAAATTTGTTTTTATTGTTGTCTTGTATTATTGTAACTGACAATTTTGTATAACTGAGTGATGGAAAATGTCTCCGGAAGAAGAATTCGAGGCTAGGAACCTTTATATAAATTAAAGGGTGTAAATTATGTCTTGCTAAGGCAGGATATATTCCAAACGGATTGAGATAACGATGTAAAATCTTCACCATACCAATTAAAATTATTTATGAAATATATGAAGCATACAAATATTCTCCTTCCCCTTTTCAAAGGGTGCGTGGTGGGGGGTGACTTTAAAGTTTCAAATTGCAACCCCTATCTTGTGATATGCCATTTTAAAGTTAAATTCAAAAGAAATACAATGACAGGAACAACACGTGTCTACGAGGATCCTAGAAAAAGTTATGTGCAAACAAACCCTTACATCTAAGGGTGTAAATTAGGTCTTGATTCGCCTGGATATCAATGACAATCTGTTATTTGTGATATCTTACAATCAAACGGATTGAAATATCATTGTAAAACCTTCACCAGACTTAACGAATAAGTTTTTTTTTTTAATTTTTTTGGGTGATAAATATTTGGTATCCCTTTTCAAAGTAGATATTATATATTTTATGCCCTGTATAAAAAATTATCCCAGAAACAGGTGGTGACACAATATAAAGATTTAAAGAGGGAACTGCATGGTCCTTAATGTACTACAACGTATAACAATTAATCTTGAAGGATTTGCTGTACTGGAAGACGTTCGGAATAATTTGGTGAAGTAGAAAAAGTAATAGTATACAAATGAAAATGATTGTGCAGTATAACATATATTTAAAACTTTCCCCTGAAGAAGTAGTACTTTATGAAGTCCAAGCCCGGTTTGCTCAGGCAATTGGAAGATTATTAATGCAGTGAACACAATATCTTCGCTAAAACTGAATATTAACCGAGTTTACCAGTGAAGAAAGCCTCTCAATAACAGGCCCCAGTTGCGGTATGGCGCCGGCTCGGTTCTTGCTCCAACAATTTGTTATTTTAACCTTGATAAACGACCGACAAGTCAGGACTGTGGCCAAAGAATGTGCTGCCATCTTGAGGCCGGTTTGTGAAAACTTGTATGAGAATACAGATTATAAACCCTTTGTTGCTTCGTTTGAATAAAATATTAAAGGTATACATTGCATAGTTTTCAATTACTGTATTACTTTCCACTAGATAAAAACTGTTTTGCACTGTAAGTAGGAAATTAAAGAAAAACAAGATACTTGCTTAACATAAAATACTAATTGAAAGTATAATTATATTACATTTTAATTAATAATAACTGAGTGAATATAAAAGAATTTTGGTTTCGTTACTATTCCATATCCTCCTCGAAATTCAATGTAACTGTAAATGTAATTCATATGTACTATGCATATGCATATGTAACTGTATATGTACTGGTCTAACAATATTATTTTATTTTTTATTTGAACTCATAAAATTTTCAAAGCAAGCGTAAATACAAAGTACTCTTTTGGTATCTTATACTTTTTGCTGTAGTGTATAATCTTATATCAATTCGTCACAGGGTATACTAAGAAGCAAGAACTGCCGATGTCAAAGACGAATTGCAATAAAAATGTTCTGTTTTATGTCGTGAATAATACAATAAAATCGTTTTAGTAATACAAATGTTATGGTAAACGGAACAAAATACAATTCATTTAAATCCACCTTCATCCAGTTAATGAACGTAAACGCTAATGGATTTAGTGATTCCTACGATAGTGTTTGGAATAAATTATACTATTAGTATATTATTTATAGAAACAGTATTGAGAATTGTTTACTTTATAAACATCCAGCGGATTTTTAATTACAATATAATATTGAACTTAAATAAAAGCAAGTAATACAAAACTGAGAAATCCAATTCTTGTTAGCTTTTTGAGAAAAGATGATGAGCGCATTTTAGTGATTTTTTGAATAGTTTTTTTTTGTTCTCTTAGGACCAAAACCTTAGAAAGTTTAATCTAGTCCTCTTTGCACTGCTTCCTGAGTGGCAAGTTATTTTTAAGGGTAAGGTTGGGAGTAGGGGCCGCCTACTTTCGAGATTCATGAGGAAAAGTTTACGGCACTAATCTGAAGTGATGTTCCCTAGGAAGAAGGAGAGGCCAGCTCTGAACCAACCTTTTCAGTCAAAGCAGGCAGGGAGTGGCATACCCTTATGTCAAGTCTAGCAAGAAACTTAGACTCTTAGGGAACAAACCCTACCAAGTCCCTCTAAAGACTAGACCTGTCGAATTACCCTTGCGCCCCAGAATCTCGCCATTTGTGGTTATTGATGTGCCACTCCTGGACGTCCATAAGGTTGCCGAGATTTAAAATACACGTAGTTTTTTGCTGTTTCCAGTGTACGTTCAACTGGAATATATAAACCAGTCAGAAGTAAACCCTCATGGGGAGTTCTGAATAGGTTTGTAGTGTATACAAATTAAACATTGCCATACACTTTCAATGGGTGGTCTAAAGATATCTGGCTATTTTGCGTAGCAAACTTGTGCCATTGTGCTATAAAAAGGTAGAAGTACACCATACGATATATCGCGTAACATCCTTCGCACAAGTCTATAGCTTTTATTAGGTGCATTTATTACTATATCACATTTAAAAATTGCATATTGTTCTACTCAATTTGCTTACACAATGTGTTATCTTGATTTTCTCGTTTCCATCATTGATACCCATAAGAACTACGGTAAAATATTTGCTAACTTTCAGCCAAATCCAAGCCGCGATATGCACCGCAATCGAACTTAATATTTTTTATAAAAAAATTAAGCTTCTTGCAAAAATCATGTCTATAGTTTAATTCACTCTCGACATATAGTGTGGAAAGACAGGCGGATATAAATAAAAATTTCGCAGACCCTCGAGTGATAGGATTCGCTGACGCTCAGCTAATAAAATGTTATGTGTTTATTTCAATGAGTGAAGGACCCCAATAAAGCGAATTTAATCCTATAAACCTGTATACATTTACTTTAAAAGTACAATGAATCAGCTTTGTCGCTCTGCCATTTTAACCAATAACAGGGCCTCTTGCAAACTACAACCAAGCTTGTCACCCTATTCGGTTATCATGCTGCAAGCAGTGCACCCTCCAGACAATGTTACTAATAATGTTCTTAATGTAACCTCAATTCACTCCCTCTTCAAGTAAAATGTTTATAGTATTATTAGCTGTATAAGATAAAGCATGGAGACAATCAATATATAGGTATATTTCATATTCATGAATATGTAAACTAATAGATTTGCTGTTATTGAACTATGCAGTAACATCTTACAAAGCAAAAATATTTTCGAATGCGATGAAACCTAAAATAAAACAATTTTGTACAAAATAATTCACATAAATGTCCAATTTATACAAAAAATTACACATTTTAGTAAAAATAATTGTATTTCCCGACGAATTACACTATTTACAATGAATTATATGTTAAGAATATCAGTAGGAAGGTGGCATGATAAATACAATTAATAATTAGGGTTACAAGAAAAATCAAACTAGCTGTCCAACAGGCATGTAATGCAGGCAAAACATTTTGAAACTCTTCTTTGTTTGAATTTAAGTAGTGTTCAGGCTTAACAATTTTAGATTTTATAAAAATTATAACAATAAATTTATCACGTTTCAGTAACTGTTACTTATAACTAACCTGACAGATTTAAAAATATTTTTGTACTGAAACAGAGTAAAGAATAGTCTTTTCCAAACGCCTAGAGATGTCAGTTCCTGTTCTGAAAGAAGTGAGACCCTTGTCTATGTCAATTACAGTCGTCGCACTCTGCGACATCTGGCGCTACAACCCTTCTTCACAAGTGAGCTTTCTTCAGGAAAGTATCAAATACTCTAGCGAAAATTTAATACTAACAATCCAATACTATATTACTACAGGAAAATCTTTTCGAGTATCTATAAAAACCAAGTTTCTGTTCCAGAATATGTGAAACTTACATGTGAAAACGATACTTGTTCATGTCAATTACGTTTGTTTCACTGCTTGACAGGTACCACTAGAATATTTTGCAACAGGTGTGTTATCTCGAATATAATCTAAAAAAATAGAATAAAAGTAACTAATGGATTATTCAATTCCGATGGAAAAATACCCTTTCCTTTAGATTAGAAGTCTTATTATTAAAAAACATGAAATCGAATATCCTTTTACTTGTATTTGAAACTTTGTTGTAAATTATACATACGTTTAAATTATACATTTAATATTTATAAATTTATTTATTACTTTTAATTATTACCAGTTATATTAAATTATATTTCATGATTAAGAATACAGTAAATTAAACATAGCCAGAAGATTTGTGCATCCAGTATGCAGTATTCATCCAATTAAATGAATACAAAACTTTTAATTTTACCCAAAAACTTAAATTTAAAATTTAAAACCATAACGCACGTCCAAAATTCACAAAGAACGCCGCCATAGGGTTGTCTAATTTACCCTGAGTAACTACATATATCCAGTTTATTATGATTTATTTCGTTTCGGGTTTGACTGAAACCCGGGTTATTTCTACGTGTATCTCTCTTCTCCAATTTCTGTTCTGTAAATCGTTTTTAAATGACAAAAGTTATGTTAAGTTAAAGCAGATCCCAATTATGCATGTACGATAACTCTGAATTCGTATATTGCAGCAGTATTAAAAGTAAAAGTGCCGTATATTTTTTTCTAGCATCATGGTTTTTAAGGCATGAAAGTACAGAATTTTCGGAACTTTACAGTAATAATAATAATAATAATAATAATAATAAATTTAATATAGATATTATAGCAATTATTATTATAAAGCTCAATATATATATATATATATATATATATATATATATATATAAATATATATATATATATAAAATATGCGTATTTGGTAACGCACACATTACATCAGCTAAATGATCTTGTAAATTGTTCAAAATTATGGCACAAACAACAGTTTAATTTTTATCTCCTAGGTATGGATATTTGTTTTTCTTAAAATTACCAGGAATTTGAACTAAACTCTTTTTATTACTTAGACCTCCCATCTCCCTAGGTACTACTGACCATAAATTTTTAGATTTGGAATATGTTGATTCAGAAATTCATTTAGGTGAGATCATATTTAATTTATATTTTTTTATTGATTTATCATAAAACACAGTAACTTAGTACGTTGACCTATTTTGCGGTGTAGGTGCAAGGCTGTGGCTCTCTATTTTAGATGTCACGGGTTCGATTCCTGGGGAGATCAATAAACGTTATTGGAAAATGGATTTGGACCATTTATCCTTAAAACTTTTAGTAGTGTGAATTGTAAACGCCAATGAATCCAATTGAACTTTTGGATTTAGTTTAAACTTTTCTACTGATAAAATTGTGGGCATTGATTTGCTTGTATGTTTTAAACAACATGAGGTTTTTCAATGTAGTATTCCTCTAACAGCATCTAAGAAGCATTTTGTTTTACTAGTAAGCCCGATGTAAATTTTCTAATACCAAATGAGATTATTATCGTTGGTTGTAATGAGAGGACCAAGTTCAACGACACCTGATATCTGAAGCCATCGAGAAAGTCGATAAATGGAGAGGTGCCAACGAGAGCACAACAATACATCCTTTGTGCAGACGCCCCGTCGATAAATGGGCTCAAGTTTTCAAAAACTACTTGAAATCCCATCTCACCTGACCGAAGTTTCTTTAAAAATAAGGAGTAAAAGACATATCTACACTTCTACTCTACTTTGTACCATTTGTACTATATATTATATTTATTTCTCATATCGGTCTTCCAAACGTGAATGTGCGCTAAAGTGGTTTATAATGAGGGCAATCTGTATTATTTATTCGATATTTGTAATCAAAAGTGTACATTAAGATATATATAATAATCTTATATATTGTCCCGGCGGAGCAAGTACTTTTTGCGATTCAATGATTATTGAAATTATATATATATATATATATATATATATATATATATATATATATATATATATATATATATACATACATACGAATATTATATAACGCAATATGGCAGAATGGAGAATAACAAAAAATTTTGACATTTATTAAGTATTGGCAGACTGGATGTGTGTAATTGTAGGAAAAAGGTATAAGAAATGCTCATTAGTGTATGTTATGAATTAGGGTATCGTAAAATGCCAATATGTACACAGTTTTACAGTTACAAGGTACAGCATTTGGAGCTTTAAAGCTTTAAAAATTAATGTACTACTCTTACATTTAATCTAAGACTGCTTACGGAAATTGCCTATATGGTGCCACGAATAAGGAATGCCTACATTATATTTAAAGGTAAAAAATAGCATTTATGTTAATATTAAATTTATATTTTAATGACCTTGTAAAACTTATTAAAAAAAATTAATATCTTGTTGTATGTGGGCTATATTCAATAATTTGTGTAAATTGTAATTAATTAAATAATACAACATACAAATCATAAACAACGCAAATATTAAAACTAGAAAAATATATATAATAATAATAATATATATATATACTAGCTGTTTCCCGCGGCTTCGCACGCTTTTCGTAAGTTTTGCCCGCGTATGAGCATTTCTGGTTGAAGTAAATTATATTTCCAACCCCGATGTAGATTTTACCTTGATGTCACGATCAAGAAAATATGTCAAAAATGTATTGTACATGCATAATGTATTTTATTACAAAGTGGTCTACCACTCAACCTTTAAGTTCAACCAAAAATTTAGTTTAGACAATTATACAACATAACTTAGCGCCTTCAAATAGTGTTTCACTGTTTAATATACGTATCTATCTCGTAATTGAAGGTTATAATGTGCAGGCGCTTTGAAAACTTTTCTTCATTTTATTCGTTTATATTCACGACATAAGCGAATAATTCAGATAATAACTATCCTATCTTCTAAGTTAGACTAAATTACGGATACATGTGAAATTTGATTGAAATTGGTTCAGTCGTTTTGGAGTTTATTGGCAACATACATCGTGAGTCAAGATTTTTATATATATAAGATATATAAAATAAATACAATTCTTACAAAAGTTGTAGATGCTATTAAAAGAGATAGTTGGAAAAGTTCCAAATATAACTAAAAACCCTAAAGGATCTAGTATTGTACTCAATAGAGGAATTATTTCAAATACGATAACATAATAATATAATTTTAATGATATCACCATTCAGAATATGTGTTTACCCAGTACAAATAAATTGTAAATAAAGAGTTGTTGAGTATTGTTTTTAAATTGTTACAAGTATTTTCACAATGTATACGAAAGTCACCAACATAGGTTGGTGGCTTTCTGGACCTTCGCGAAATGCGGTATCTTGTCGGTTTTGCAAATATAGTTTAGTTCCTTACTGAATTTAGGACAGAAAATGTCACAAAATACTGAAATTTCTCTAAATGCTATAAAAATTTGAAAGTGTTTAATAATTATTGATTACAATAATGCATGTAAAAAAACATTACTGAAGTCCTGTCACGATACTGTATTTATCTAATGAGCAGTACAATTTGCTGGTCTTTTTAAAGGAGAAAAAGAAATGTCAGGAGCACTTGGCTGTGAAAGCGAGTAAGTGAACTGCGGGTGTCAGCTGGAGACAGCAATCAACCGAGCGTGAGGGACAACACACTGGCTCACTTTCCTGGATTCATACGTCATAAGTGATGATGGGTGTATTGATTTTTGATTATATTTGCAACATATTCAGTCTATCATTTCTGACTACAATGATTTTTCCTGGTATTCCTTAAAATATGTACGTCATAATGGTGTATATACAATTGTGATAATATGATTTCGAACACTTACCATGTTTATATTAAAACATTTTAATAAAAATGCGTTACACAACGCTTCAGAAATTTAAATCTACTCTCTTCCTCAGATTCAACAAATTGAATACACGAACATGAACTTGAAACGTAAAAAGTGCAGTAATAGAGTAACATTAAGAATTGTTTAAGTACCACGTCTGTACACTTGAGGATGGAAGTGGATTTCAATGCGCGAAACGTTGTGTTATAAATTGTATAACATATAACGATAGCAAAAGTCCGAAATAATATTATCCTTCCAAGCCATCCATCGACAGTACGAAATTTTAAAAAATATAAAAAAATGAAGTAAATTATGGTAATATTTACATTTAATTTACAGAAACAGTTTTTAGGTTTAAATTAATTGATAGAAATTAGAAAGTGGAGTATATAAAATTGGGTTGGTATGATTTCGAACATTTTTCATCATTATATTCATACATATTAACAAATATGTTACACTACGTTTCGAGGATTGCAAACTACTCTCTTCCTCAGTTGTAACAAATTTAATACATAAAAATATACTTAAAATGTAAAAAGTGCAGTAATGGGTTGACATTAAGAACTGTTTAAGTACTACGTTTTTACATCTTAGGATGAGGGTGAATTTCATTCCGCGAAACTTAGTGATGTATATTTTGCAACATATAACGATAGCAGGTTAATTAGGATATTAATTTTACTAACTCCACATTAAATGGTTATCTTTATATTAGTATAATGAAAAATCAACTTAAACCTTTTATAAATGTTTTTGTTCCCATAAACGTTTATTGCACAAACTGGCAGAAATGTTAATAAAAAAAAATATATAAGTTTTGAAAGTAAATAACATGTTTACAACAAAATAAAATTTCGCTGAACACTAAAAAATTAAAATTTTAGATATGGAAAGGAAACGAGAAAAATTTAACACGGAAGAAGAATCACATATACTTTTAAATTATAGTAAAGATCCTCATAAAATTAGTAAATAGCAATTTTAAAAATAGGACAAATAAAATTTTCAAACAATTTAAAATAATTAATACAGATTAGTATCAAAATTACAACTTTGTCATATAAATTTAACATCTTTATAAATGGTCCACATGTATATATTTAGTTGTTTATTATTTATTTAGAGGTCAATGAACACTGATGATGTTTGAATACCCTAACACGTGTATGGAAATAAAAACTTTTAAAAAGCGTTTAGTTAACTTTTCATTATATTAATTAGAGTAATATTTCAATTCAAGTTTCAAAAACAGCTTTTAGTTTTAAATTTAATTTTAGCTGTTAGAAAGTGGTCAAATGTTCTTTTTTGTTTAAAGACCACCCAATGTGAATAAAGCTCAAGGGTTGGATACGCAACCTTGGGATCACTATTGACACGACCTGAGGGTTAACTGAGGGGTATAATCCTTTCCACTCACCGCCCCTCACTCGGATATATCCCCAGTAACACGCACAGGAAACATAATAGTGTGGAGATAAGGGAGCCTACGCATACTGGTAAGTAGATCCATTTCACGTGAAAGTGTTTCCATTCCGCTAGAATAAATTAACTGCACTAATAATTTAAATTTTCTTTTCATAACCACTAGAACGACAACTAATTTACCTGTTTTAATTGTACACATAAAACATCATTATCTTTTAAATTTTACATTATTTAGTTTTCCCTACAAAGCACCAAAAATCTCTATGGATTTCGTTCAGGCTCACATTTGAAAGTTTTCCCACAATTCTGAATATGACCTTTCCATTATACAATTAGGACATTTTTTATATTCCAAAGAATTAAAAATTCAATTTTAAAATTATTAATACTATATTGTTGAATCCTCTTTGTTGAACTATTGTATAATTTATATTACAGTATTATATTTAAAAAATAATTTTAACTGTGGTTTTATAAACTTTGTACATTTATACAAGCACATTATTGTTAATACTACAAAACAAAAAAGTACAAAAGTTACAAACAAACGACAAAACAAAAGTAACAAAAATTTCAATGTGGTTTTTTTGGTAGTTAGCTACTTTGCAGTATGTTTATAGTTATAAAGTGGTCTTAGACCGTTGGAAGGGAATAAACAAATGCTAATTCTTAAATAATTTTATTAAAATCTGTATTCATTATACTTGTATACGATTATATTGAAATACTTTTATTTCTTATGCTAATTAAGTAATGGATACGTAATTCTATATCCTCTAGCAATGCTATTAATTCTACATCAATACATTGGCATTAGTAAATTATGGTCAAGGTGTTAGTAGGTGGGGCACTGGACTATAGTACCGGATGTATATAACACTGTGTATTATACTCGTATTATAGTAATATATCACCTAGCTTAGTCTACATCCGGTAGTCCACACACGAAATTAGGTTGATGGAAAACACAATTTCACTTGCACACAGATACCGACTAATGCTGTACTGTGTAGTTTTAAACTGTTTTAATAAGTTAACCTCTTTCATGTGTATTAAAGATTAATTTTGTTTCAGGTAAGCATTTTCGGATTTCATACGGAAAGGTAATAATCAGCATGTTAACATACTTGCGTTTTGCTAACAATGTTTAATGAAGAGTATATGTTATGAAGCTCAAAGTTCTACTTATTTTATAACTTGTATATACGTTCATGGATTTAAATTTAATATTTACTATATAATATATACAAATCAATATATAGTTATAGAAAATTAAAGTTTGATTTTTGTTTTTACAATTCTATGCTACAATTGAATGGCCTGATAAACTTAAACTGTATTAGTTTGGCACTAATGAATCTTAAGTTAAGTTTATTCTGCAGTTCAGTCAGAAAAGTACCTTTGTGTTTGTCTTTGGAAGCGATAACGGTTGGACGATTATATTGAAAGGGTTGAGTTTGCAAAAATATCTGTTTATACAAAGAAACTAAATTTTTTTAGAGAAAAACGGTTGGCGATTTTCACTCCATTTAACAAAAATAATTCTATTTAAATTATTTAAAATATATGTATTACAATAGCCACCTTACGATTAGTGCCAATATAGAATAAATATAAAATGAGGTGGTATACTATATAAGTGCCTATGTCCTCGTAGTGTTATTGACACAAACGTACTAGTTTACTTATATAAGCAATTAATTACACTATCAACTACAATTCATATTTAAACAGAATATTGGTATAGTTGATAATCTTTTACACAAAATATTATAGTCCAAAATATCATTTTAGTAAGAAGAATTTAAATTTTGTGAACTATAAACTTTTAAAATCATTATTTATTCAATGACTTCAATTAGAAATTATAAATATATTAATAATATTGGTGTTGTGATTAAAATAACATATTTTATCTAATAAATCAAAATCTAAATTATAAATTTAATGTTAGCTAACACATTAAAATGCAATACGTTTCAAAATTACTGGATTGGAAAACTCAGCCGAACATTCAAAGTTAAATAACATTGTAAAGCTTTAAACCTCATCAAATTCAAAATATGCTGAAAAAATCATAGGCTACTGCTTATACATATATATTGAAAACAAGCTGGAAGTTTTACATACATGTAAGAAAATTTTCCTAGTGTGAAAATAATTTACAGAAGAGCCAAAATTATTCTTGTCTTACCCAATGACATCAATGTTTTAATACAAAGTATATTATTTAATATACTTTTAAACATTTTAACTGATATTCGATGGTTGTCCAGTTGAACAGTAATCCTTTTGCCTCTTTACCTAATACCCGAAACAAAATTGCCAAAACTTGAACTTATTTCTGAATATGAGAGCACAACAATAAACTAAAACTCACATGAAACGAGTTAGACCTTGAACATGAATTTCTACTGTAAAAATAAAAAAACGAATGATAAGAAAACCCATTTTGAGAAACTATCTATTTTTTTAATGGAATACAACATCAAATTATCGAAAAATTGGCAGCCTGTAATCGCTGATTGTTTGAGGTTCAAACCATGGTAAAGTTGCGCCCTGTACCTTTATAAGTTATAAGCCACTCTGCCAGTTTCGGTATAGTAGTTATATACCTATTTTTCTAACTAGAGATACAACCCTTTATTGTACTTAAGTGAACCAGGGGGTTCTACAAGGTCACAAAATGGAAATCTGCATTTAAATATCATGAGGTTGCTAGAATTTTATTAACATAACTAGCAAGCACAGTTTGATTATGACCTGAATGGTAATGATTATTTCTTGTAATTAGCTTCTAAAATTGGCGTAAAGTATAAAAATATAGGTAGGCTTATTAAAAATAACGTACGACCTCACTGAAGTTTTTTTAGAACTCATGCTCACAGTATTAGTATGAAGTACATTAATGTAGAGTGCTTTTTTATCATTTTAAGATTTTCTTTACTATAAAAAGTATTTAATTTATATATTTAAAATAAATATTATACTAAATTAATTTATCAATTTACACACTACTTTTGGTTACTTTTTATAAAAATCATAGTTGATTTAAAATACTGGTAATAGCCAGTGGTAGAATGATTTCTTTTGGAGAAAGAAGAGTAAAGGCATCAGTAGCTCGACAGGAAACAACTATAAATTACAATCTGTTTTTGTGTTCCAGACGTAACAAACATACTGTCACTGTAAGAATTGTGCAGTTGGAAGGAATGAGTCGATATTACATCCAATATCTTGCTAGTATAATAGTTAATAGTATTATTAGAAATAAAGAAAATACCATAATTTAAATTTTAGCACTATATTAAGACACTAGTTTACACATATACATATACACTACATGTACACATGGCAATATATATATCATAGCTAATATGATGGCGATAACATGGTTGGACTAATAAAACATATTTATTAGTTATGTATTATGTCCTCTGGTGGAGATACTAATGACGAATAGCTATATACAGATTATTAATACATAATTACATTACATGCATTAATACTTAATTATATTTAAATTTAGTTGGTGGTCTGGCAAATAAAATAATATTCTTGCCGTGTTAGCATTTTGTTGTGTTAATTTTATTTATCTCATAGTAAAATTCAATTTACAATTTGATTTCGGTACAAACGGAACTTACATAGTTTTGGCAAGAGAACATTTTAGAATAATGTTTTAAACACTTAAATCATTTTATAATTCCTAAATTGCGTTTGAATTAGTACATCCCAACAAAAATTAAAAACAACTTCTTATTATAATAAACGAAAACAACTTACGACTTATTATTTGGTTTCATGTCCGGTTAATCGAAAACCCTAATAAGAAACAAATTACAAATTTTATTAGATTTTTAATATAGTTTAAATTGTAATACTTTATTAAAACAAATTTATTTTCCAGTTACTTACAAACTTTTTAGTGAATTTTTATTGGTATTTAAAATTGTACACAGTAAATATAATATGAACTTTTATTTAAGTTAAAATAACTCCTTGATTGGTTCAACGTGTCAGACCTCTGGATCAATAAAAACATTAGTAATTCACAATGGGATACCATTGTGTCAAATTTACCAAATTATACTTGTCCAATTCAAGCTACTTCAGACATTACTCGTTTGAACTTTATATAAATATTACATTTTATGTTTATTTAAGTAAGCTTATTAGATATAATAATTTTTAGTTGAATTTTTACTGTTTTAAATAAAACAATACATTATTGTAACTATTGGGGTATACGGTACAGATCTTACAGCGAAGTTGCTCTGTAGAGCTCAAGCTGAATGGATCGATATCAGTGCTGTAGTTCTGCTCAACTGTGCAAGTTTCTCAATGTCAAGTAATATGTATCTCTAGGTTTTAGGATGTTATACATTTAATTAGAGGTTAATTTTACTGTTTCATGTTTTTATTGTTAATTTTGTCAAAAAGTTTAATTGTGGTGTCTGTAGCAAGCAAATTAGGGCTAATCATATTAAGTTGACCTGTCATGATGGTTCAAGAGATTTTCACGCAACTGAAGTTGAGTAAGACTGACATTGACTCCCAGAAGAGTGAAGATAATGTGTGGAGGTGTGTCGACTGTTCTGTTCAAAGAAGAAGGAATATGAGATTGGAATCTGAAGCTCCTGGAGGTAAGCTCCTTTTAGACGAAATCATGTTCGGGAATAAATGAGCTTAAAGCTAATGTTAAGAATCATGAAATGGCTTTAAATAGCTGTAAACCAGAGTTTGAAAATTTCAATAAAAAACCCTAAAAGTACTTAAACACTATTGAGGAGTTAATGGCAGAAAATAAAGTCCTAAAAGCCAAGGTTTAGATTTTGAAGTTACATGGCCTTGAGTAATATACATGGAGTTATTAGCTTAAAATTCACGGAATTCCACAAGATAAAAAGGAAGTATATTTGACATTGCCAAGGAAGTGAGGAGTGCATTAGGAATTTAAACATCTAACAAAATGATTGATACGTGCCATAGACTGAGAAAGACGGAAACCAAGAGTGGTCTAGGGATAATCGTCAGTTTTGTGCGACGATGTGAAAAAGAAGATTTTCTCAGGAAGCATCGTGTTAAGCGTAACTTGAACTGTTTCCATATCAACAACACTGGAATGGAGCGGATGTATATGAATCCTTGCCACCGGAAAGTCTCAGACTGTAGGCAAAGAAGGAAAAGGCCTTTACATTCCTGTGGGTGAGTCATGGCAGAATACTTCTCCGAAAGGATTTACTAGACAAGATGATCTATCCAAACTGTAATTGTAAGTAATGCAAAAGGTATAAAAGTTCTTTTCAATTATATCTTGTAACAAATGAAATTTAAAGAATAAAATGTACGATTTAAAAGTCAAATGTAGAATCCAAACATTTTTGACATTTCCTCAAATAAAGGTAATGAATTTAGCATTGTTTATAAAAAATAAGTTTGCGTAAGAATCTTCATATATTTTTCGTTAAAATTGAAGTTAGTTTATTTTTTCCTGAAATAAAGATACTTTCAGAAATGTTGATAAACAACATTGCACTAAGCTTTTACGATTTCCTAAATTATAGTTGATATTTAAATAAAGATAGTCAAAAAGTAGGAAGTATATGTTAACGATGTGATGCATACATATTAAATCGGAAGACAGGTTATCGATATAAATAAATTTTAGGAATCACATTTTTCTAGTGTTATCGTTATTTTAATTCTTTCAATAATCTTTATTTTTAATGGGGTCTTTTTCGTTTAAGGGCCAGCACAAAAAGCTTGCCTATTCAAAAATCAGATCAAGCGATGCATGCCCGCTGCGCAGCGCTTTGCGCTGCTTGCTCTTTTAGGAAAAAAAATTAACTCCAGCTTGCAAAGTCCAAGCCCAGATCAACTCACCACGCTTTATTGAACAAGAAAAACTAAGTATAACTCACTCATGAGAAAATGGTTTCATTACAGGCAAAAGATAAGCGGCGCGCGTTTATCACTGATAAGATAAGACTATTTTATGCTAGAAGTAGTCTGGACTCCTGCCCTACGAACTAATAACACCAAAAAAACGATTAAATGCACTGTCAGTCAGGTATAGTATGTTTGTAAGGTGCTGGCCCTTAAACGAAAAAGACCCTTTTAATGTACTAAATAACTATTTTATGGAAGATAATAATTTGAGGTCAATTGAAAACACAACATTCAATGATTATTTATATTTTATTTAAAAATAATAATACAGTCGACAGATGTAATTTAATATTATCGTTGCACGGGATGGAATGTTTGGAAAAACATCCAACCAGAATAACAGATGAGTCGATGACGGGCATTGATCGTGTTTTTGCTCGTGTTTCTAATAAAAACGAAGCAAATTTAATTATTAGTGTGGTGGAGGTAAATATAACTGTGCACTGCTTATCACTGATAAGAGTGTGCGTGTGTGAGCCTGCCGACACGGAAAACCTCAGGGAGGGGGCTTCTGTTTCTTATCGTATCAACTATGAAACAACTTAGAATGCTTTTTCAAAATACTGACTCGACCTTTATATGTTTCAATCCTTATAACGCTTTTGATATATTCTAGAACATTTTTTTTAAGCTATCACGAATCGTACAATTTGAGAATAAAATCATAGTTTGTAAGAAGTTGAAATCATGGATGACTGATTATATTTGTACAAGAATAAAAAAGAAATCTTATTTTTGATAAATTAAAATCACATTTTCACAGTTAAAAACATATTATAAAATTTTTATAAATAAACTTCAATCCTAAATAAAAATATTGCCAGTTTAATACTACAGTGGTAAATTATCGAGGTGTAAAGGTGACTCAAAAGCAACATGTAGAATTATAAATAAAATTAATGATAAAAAGGGAAATATACGTTTAAATGTTAATGTAAATGTAGTAAGTGACGTAATTCATAAATTTTAGAATGAGGTCTGAATATTGGTTTGATGTAAGAATTATGTATAAATTTTGAAAATATCTTTGTTTACAATCCGTATATAACGTTAAATGCGTTTTGATTGGTTAAATAAAGTTTTTTTTTTATTATTTTGGATCACGAGTTGAGCTGGAAAAGTCATATACTAAATTTAAAAATTAAACAAAATAATTCTTTGGGAAATTCCTTTTTTTAATGTATCTAATGAAGACGTATTAAAAAGTCTGTTCTTGCCTTTAACTAATAATAGATTAGAATGTGGCATAACACGTTGGGAAGGAAACTATAATGAAATATTAAACCTAATTTTACCGTTCAAAAATGTATTCTAAGGCTTATGACAAAAAAGTTTAAACCGAGCCACTATATCCTTTGTTGTATGATAGAAATGATTGTGTTTTGTTACGACTTTTCTCGTTTATTTTTAGTATAATCCTATATTTGATGTTATAAAAAATCATCATACTTTATTTTCTGTTATTAACGAACAGCTTTCATTTTAAGATGCACTTTTAAAATATTCATAACTATTATGTTGTTAATATCAACATAACATCAATGTTAATATCAAACATTCTCTAGTTAATAGAGAATCTTATACATATTCATAAAGTATTTGTTTCATATAAAACTGCAACAAATAGTTTCTTGTACTATATTGGTATGTGCAATGAATTATTTTTGAAAATACTGAATCAAGTGTTGGTTATTATTGTATTATTCATGGAGGTAAATATAAATCATTCACCTTCTTCAAGTTGAGAAAAAGTGTAATAAAGTATTATTGTACATTTTGTATATAAACCAATTGTTGCCATTACTGCAATGAAGAATGAATATCAAAATATCGACAATAGCCTACTACCAGGTTCAGTAACAGAATAATATAGTAGCCTTGTTAGACATAAGGGTAGTATAACAGTAAGGAATGAGTCTCTACTTGTCATTTGCAGATCAGGCTATATCGTACTGCCAGGTTCAGTAACAGTGTAATGTAATATTACGGCCTCGTCAAGAGTCACGTGACTCTGTAATAGCTTGCAGCTGGCTAAATTAATCTGACATTGATGTTTTACCACATTAAAAAAATTTTATTAGTATCCTGCAATGTGTAAATAAAAAGTGATAAGAAAACAAAAAAATATTCGTTCCTAATCTTTCGTTTGTTGAGAAGAACAATTTCAAATGCTACTGGCTTTGATTTCATTCCAATTATATAAACGCTTGCTTTAATTTGCAGTGTTAAAATCTGTTTTTATCATTTTCATTATAATTTCTTTTATTACTGCAACAGTATATACTTTTTTTTAAATATTTCGGTATTTTCTCTTACATATTGTCAATAATGTAGGTCCGAAACGTTTTTAATTTTTTATAAAATGGGTTTGGACTTTTTAACGTTTTAAACTTGGTATAGCATATTATAAACATAAACCAACACGAATCGTCGGGTTTTACAACCACCATTAATATAGTATTGTTAAATTACTGCTTATATATTCCCATATAATCTTAAGACGTAAAATTTGGGATTCTAAAAGAATTTCAGTACAAAAATTTGTGTAAAAGATGACCTGTACTAGTTGTCCTGCCCTTACAGAGTATGAGATAGAAGAAATAATCTCTTGAAATTGTTTCCTTAGCGATTTCTCCTTTTATAACGAAAAAGGTACTAGAAAAGGCTTTTGGAAATTTATTTTGTCAACATTTTGAACATTTTGAGATACGATTAATATTAAAGAACACTTAAAACGCAAAGCCAACCTATTTATCATGAGACGAGTTGTATTCTTTGATGTTTTGATGTTCAATGTGGCATGATAACTAAAATCTCTAATTTAAGGAACGATAGCAATGACTATCAGTAATAGAGTAAATAAAACATCCAACAGCTTTATGCTTAGAACATTTATTTCTGTTCTGCAGTAAAACAAAACTTAGGTATACCGTATAGATTATCAAGAGTTTCTATGGTGCTACATAGCGCCGCAAACTATGAACAGCTTGTTCTTTGTTAGCAAAAAGTGTGAAGTCAGCATAGCTAAAACGATGTATGTTATATGCTGAGTAAAAATTAGACACGAGAAAGTAAGCAAAGTCTTATAATCGGTTTAATACAATTTTTTTTGTTACATAGACGTGCTATACATGAAAAGGTTTCTGGCAGAGTATTTCATGTTGAAATCCCTTAAACCATAAAAAGGGGAAGCCGGGCTGCTGTGTATTGCCAGTAAAGCAACTAGTCATGTGCCGGCTTAGGCGGATTTACTGTATGACACATTTTCTCCAGATCTCATAATAAACTCTTCTTTAAAACTATACATAACATTTTCATTTAAATTTATACTTTTTTAACTTGCTTTTATTTTTATATAGATAGATTATCATAGTCTATATTATTTTAAGACGGATTTTTTAAAAATAACTTTTAAATACTTAATAATAATGGTTAATATATATTACCGATTTTTATTAAGTATTCTTAAAGTTATTTTAATAATATCACAATACAACAACAATGTAACAATAGTGGAATATACTGATTGAAATAAAAAGATGGCCAACACTGACCAATATTTATTAATAAACGCCTTAAAAATTGATATTACGTTAAAAATATGCTGAATATTTAAATAATGCAAGCTATTAATACACAAATATTTAAAACAAAAGAGGCTACTTTTGAAACATTTAAAAAAATATATAAGTGTTAAAATTAATCCAGACTTACTAACAAGTTACAAAGATGTTTTTAAAAATAACTATAATTTGATATAAGTATAAACTGTATAAATAAACCACACGTAAATTTAATTGAACATGAACTCTAAATTGAAGTTGTAAAACATGTTAATTTTGCTTGATTGTTTATTTATAACAAACTTTAAAAAGGAAGAGGTTTTACTATTCGACTTTTTCTCTGTTTGTTTTTTAAGCTTGTTTATCCGAAAATACTGAACCTATGTTGATTATTAAAAAGAAAAACAAACAGCAACACCTCAAACTTTTCAGGGTGCGTGTATTTTTACATTATCGTTCCACATACAATTCCTCTAAGACTCCTTTGAAACATAAGATGAAGCAACGGTCCAAAATAAGTTACCATTTTCCACTGACCTCCTCTAAGCTCAAGTTTCTAAGTAATATATATTTATTCATGGGTGTGATCTAAATAAAGTATCTTTATGAGACAGTATGGAAACCATCCTGTAGCAATGAGACAGGATTGGGTGGTAAGTTTTCAGAATTTTTAAAATCACAAAAGTTTACCTCAGAGCTGCTGCGGGAAGCATGCTCGTCTTTATCAGGTTCCATATAACATCTCTGTTGGATAACTTTGAAACCGGACATGGAGCAAAAATACGTATTACGTTGATGAGGTGTATTTTTCTTTTAACAACCATAACATACCTGACATATTCAAAGGAATATAACGTTTATACTAATGGAATATATTATAAAGTATTTAGAAAGAAGAGGTATAGGAAATATTTTTCATCTGAGCTTTTTTTTAACAAATATACAGAAAATATCTATACTTATATCATGATTCCCCTAAGAGGCCTTTATACGGTAATTAGCAACAAGATGTCTTTTTACAGCTATTACCATTAATTACCTGAAGGAATGTAAATAAGTATTTCATTTAGCGTGGTTTAGGATGTCAGTTGGCGTGTTTTGTTGTGTACGCTTGAGGTAGAATAGGTCAGTATATAGATTACAGTATTAAAGTACATATATTGCCATCTAGTTAATTAAAAATGCAGCCCTTAGCGTTAGTACGTGATGTTTCATGGTTTATGTCTCACTTGCGGACATCTTTCCACAGTATGCTGAGATAATAATTTAATTTTATGTACTAAGTATTCATAAAAATAATGCGAGCTAGGAAGTTTAGTTACCTAATTTTTTGAGAGGTAACTTCATTTGGAGTACATATGGAAAGTACGTTATGGAGTACCGAGATTATGATTTTTCTAAATGCCCACAAGTATCAAACATGCTATGGAATGTCTTTCGCTTTGTTGTATTTAAAAGCGCTGATTCATTACATATTCTGTTTGAAATATCAAGAAAAACTGTATGAATAAGTCAAGGTTATTGCCTTGATTTAATTTATGCTCCACTACGAATTGGTACGTTCCTCCTAAATAATAATCCATTTATTTACTAAATAGAGTCACTCAATGTCAGGTTCTAGTCTCTGTATGTGATTGTATGGGTTCATAATTACAGTACAGTTTACACAAGAGTATATGCTAAGTTTTAAAATTTAATGAAATTAAAAAAACTAAGAAAACAATTTAAAACACAGAATTTGATCAAACGAAGGTCAATGAGTTAGTATTAGATTAGGTAAATAGACAATAAATTGTAATGTGGCACAATGCATATTATACGCAATTTGAGGGTATAATAATTTTATGTTAAATAAGTTTTAAAATATTGCAGTTTTCTTAGAACATAGTCTTATTGATGAAATTCTGCCGTAGCATCACTTCGTTGTAAAGGTTGATTAAATATATGCATTAATTTATGATTCATATTTCCAAAAAGGTTTAATCTATTAATTTATACATAAGTACAAAGTATAATAGTGAATACATTGTGCTTTGTCTACATAAAGGCTAATGTAGATAAACTAATGTATATCGATACTCAGCTAATTAATTCGTTATAGCAATAATAATCAAATGCGATGTAAAAGTACTATATTGCGTGAACCGAGTTATGCTGTTTATGAAACATTATTCATTACATTTACACGGACTGCAATAAGGGTAAATCATGTGATAGTCTAAAATGTTTTTAATAAATTGTATAATACATCTGTGTACTTTTTATTCTCTTAGTTTCTGAAGTCGCTTTAAAAACATTGTATTACGCTGTTGTTTGTATTTGCCCTAACACAAAAAGATTATGATTCGCTACATAAAATCTTATATTCATGGAATAACTGGTACTGCCTTGCTTCCTCTAATATTGTTTAGTGGTAATAACGTGTCTGTCGTTTTTATAATAGAACGCAGAGAATAAGAAAAAAATACGTGTTTTGTAGAATTAAAGGCGAGGTAAATGCGTGTTAGTTTACTATCTACACATTTTATTGCCAAATTACAGAATCTTAGAGCCTTTGGAATTTGATCTTGCTTTTCAGATTTTGAATGCGGGGTGTTTATATTTCATAAGCGATATTTGATTTTAGCTCTAGAATAAGTCTAGATGTCCCTTTCCTTGAATCCTTTAAAAATTTTGGTTCAAAACTTACGTATCTTTGTTATACAACCGATTTGAACAATTTCGGTTATAGCTGCTTCCTTAAATTTCTTGTGTTTATAATCGGTTTGATTGGTTTATTATGTCGAACACTAGTAAGTATTAACTAATATTGTGATTCCAGTAGAAGGTAATGATGTTTTGGTGCCAGAATAAAATTAATCGTCACATTTCAATTAACATTTTAATATCGTATTTATTTCAGTTTAGCTTATAAAAATAACCTGGAGGAAGATACAAATGAACTACGTAGTAGTGTTTTTATTATACTTTAAAACATGTGAATTATGATGTGATATTTGCCAACCAATTTAGGATAGTTTTTTAAACATTTTTAGTAATGGTTTTAGGGATAATATTGATATTGCTGTATTTATGGTTATGTCCAATCATTAACGAAGATCGTGGTTACAGTGGATGATTAATGATGTTTTGGGGTCTGAATGAAAGTAATCTCCATTAAATTTCTACAAAATTTTTAATATGAACGTATTTATCTCCATTTAGCTTTTAAAAATAACCTCAATGAACATAAAAATAAAATACTAGTGTTTTTTAACACTACTCAATGTAAAAACAATACTTGTCAAACTTGTTTATTTTTTGGACAAAGCCTTTCGAAACCAGAACAATTTAAAAAAGTATTGGTTTAATAACATTTAGTGATATTTAAAACAATTTCAATTGCTCCAAGAATCTTTACAGAAACTAGGGTACTTATAATACTTAAAACGTGTTAATTATGATGCGATGTTTGCCACAAAATTTTGGGTCATAATTTAAACAATTTTTAGTACTGCTTCAAGGAAAATATTGATATTCTGCTACTCATAGTTATGACATTATTTTATAAAGTACATCAAAAACAGCCTATAACGTATTATAAACTTGTTTTCCACTTTCGAGAAGGTAAAGATTTTTTTGTTATCTCACTTTTCACAGTAGCCTTGGGCTATACCCCTCGTTACGAAGCTCCTGTTCTCTTTCCTCAAGAGATAGCCAGTAATGGCACTCTCACAAAGCACTTTAGCTAAAACCTTTTTTTGTTGAAATGAAATAAATCCTTTTTACTTAACATCAAGAATAAATTAATTCCACAATTTAGTTTGAAATAAAATTCTTAAAAAATGTTCAAATCATTGCAAAAAATGTTCGGAAGAACAACGAATTTATTGAAAATATAGTATAATGTTTTACATGAATGCACCAACCAATGATATAAAGTACCGCATTTCAAATGAAAGCCAATGATATAAAGGGTATGATATAAAGCACTATATGTCAAATGATAGCCAATTATATAAAGGGTATGATATAAAGAACCACATGTCAAATGATGGCCTATAATATAAAGGAAGGCCAATGATATGACTTTTTGTAGGGGCTACCATTGTGGTCATGCAAACTATAAATCTAACAGAAATGTTTAAAATGGGTACGTTTTGTTTTTTTAGAAACATTTAAAAATATTTATAATATATTTATAAATATTTTACCTTGTAATCATACTGCCATTATTGTTCAATAGGGTGTTCAACTTTGTTTTTGTGGAATAGTCGGCATTGTATTATTTTCGATACAAAAATTTATTTAAGGCTCTTTCATTATTGGCACTTTCTTGATATTTTCCTTCAAATATTGAAATTCTTTATTGAGTTTATTATTTAGTCTAGATAAAACACCTCCTTACATATGCTCTATTTGAATATATTTTTTTAACTGCAAATAAAACATCTTAAATTTTGAAATTTTGCTAATTAAAAAAAAATTAAGCTCTCTTATCTTCCTCATTACGACAAATAATAAAAAGTGTCAAGACCAAGAAAGTCTTAAAAACTTGTAGTTCCATTTCAAACAATAATAAAATATAGGTATTCCATACGAAAATAAACCAAGTTGTCCACCGTATCAGTAATGGGAAAATTTTTACATATTTAAAATACATATTTTAAATGTCTAAACGCAAAGGTATGTTGTCAGATTGAAAGTATGTTGTCTGATTGGTAGAGTCCAAGATCACAATAGTGGCTCATTTAAAAAAGCTACCCTGTATGATACTATTTTAAAATTTATTTTCTAAATGAAAGAGGTTATTTTTTGTTCTTATGAGGAGCCCCCATTTACATTATTAAAATTACACTTTTAAATAAGGTATTATGTCGGAATACACGGTTGTTTTATTTGTTTAGTGACTAAATATATTGTGCGTGAAAAAATAAATTAAAAGTCGTAAAGTGTGTTCTCTGAAAAAGAATTTGACTAAAAGCAACAAAAGTGACAGAGACAATTTCGTCTGCAGGAGTAAAAGATATGATGAGCAAGTTCATCCATAAAAATAAAAGTAACGGGGCTGTCGCAACAACATGCCTTAACGTCTGGTAATATTCTGTAATATGTGACACTATTTCACTGGGGAAAAGAAAGCATTTCCCCGCCTCTTGCTATTAGGGGTACAGGCCGGCCTGAACGTTACAAGGCTCCTCAATTGCCTTTTCCTCCAGAACTGCCTAATAATGTCTCCAGTTTTCTTCCTATTGTATTTGTTATGATAATACAGTGAGAACGGTTACTTTTTAATAACATGCCAATGTCTTAATAATCCTCGACTGTTAGTTACTAGAATTAAAAAATAACATTATAGACCATGTACAGTTTTTACTTTCTTCCATATAAACATTGAGCTCATTATAGTAGTCTGTGCGTCAGAAGAAAAACGATATTGTCTTCATTATTTATCTTCATTTTTTTTTCAAAATTAAATATTTCCAAATTTTATATTTGGAAATATTTAATTTTAAACTGTAAAGATATTTTATTGAGATCTAAATGAAAAAATGGTTAGCGATTAGCACCTGGCTTAAAAGTAAGCACAGTTCTTTCTCAAAAGGCTTTTAAAATTAAGTAACACAAAATGTGTGCACATGACATTTTAAAGAGCATTCCACCAGAACTGCCTAATAATGCCTCCAGTTCTCCTCCTACTGTATTTGTTATGATATTGCAGTGAGAACAGTTACTTTTTAACAACATGTCAATTTGTATTAGTCCTCGATTGTTAGTTAGGCTACTGGAATACAAAAATAACAGTTACTATAGAATATAAAAATATTACTTACTGTTTTTGCTTTCTCCCACCAACAAGAACAGTCCACTGACCACAGAGGGTCTAACATGGTACATAAAATTACGTAAAAACATTTAATCATTAAAATCGACAGCAACAACAATGGATCATTTTTAATTTTTAACATTATTCGTAGTTTTTTTTCGGTAAGTTAGACACCGGTCTTAAACGTAAAATACATTTATTTCTCAAAGGCGTTTAAAATCAAATAAACATGACGTAAAGTTTCATTTATTTTTATGAATAATGCTCATTACATCGCTTGTGTGCTAATTTTTAGTAAATATGTTCATGTAATATGTTTATTTACAGAATATTTCTTGCATATTAAGAAACTGCTAATTTGACTATTTTATTTTTAATTTGTGGAAAATACAAAGGTTTTATGTAAACACCGGACTTTTAAATGTTACGCTTTCGCCTTTTTAAAACGGTACAATATTTTTTAAATATACTTCATCAAAATACATATGACAACTAGAACTTTGACAAAATGTCAAGTTTTATGGTTCTTAGACACATTTGTTCCCTAAGTTGGATGGAATTATGTTAAAATTGATTGCAAGTATGTTATTTAAGAGGGTTGTATTTTCTTTCTTTAATATAGCGCTTTCGTTCTCCCTAATATACTTTTAGGTCACGATTTATTTATAATATGCAACTTAATATAAACTTAAACATACAAAATTTTCATTTTTAATACAATATTTACCTAGAGGTAAGATTAAGTAGTAGAACCTCTGCATATTTTATTTATTATTCCGAAAAACTAGGCGTTATAGATATTTTTCCAAGTAGACAAATATTATTTTATAACTAGCAAATTCTGGTATACGTTTGATGTAACGAAAAATTTAAAACACTAATTTTGAGTTATTAATTTAAATATAAAAAAATCTAATTGTAAGTACCATTTAGATCGCTGTGTACCAGAAGTCACATTTTTATTATTAAATTTGCATTCTTATTATTTTAATTACAACTTAATATTTAAATTGTAGAATTGCGGTTGTAAAATTATATAAATTAAAAACCATTTTTATATCAAACTGACGATTACCACAAACCTTTAAAAGCCATAAGCTCTGTAACACGGGAGCAGAGAGAGCTGGGATGTACCCGCGAGCTGTTTATTTGCATAAGAAAATAAATTACAGCACACTTTATTCGGTGTTAAACTTTTATCGAATCGTTTTTGTATTACAACTAATGGTTCAAAAGTCCTAGGCAATATTTTTTAACAACTTCATAGAGTAAAACCTGAAGGAATCCAATGCGACAGTTTAATATGCGAATCTTTAAATTTAGTACATAATTTTAATTAAATTCAAAATATGTATTAACTTTATTTGCATAGCCTTGGCCCCACCAAGCAATGTAAGGCGTATAGGTGAAGATCACGCATGTAAAAGTAACATAAATAATTACATTAACTTAATCTTTGCACCTACACAAAGTTTCACGAGTTATTGTGGAATAAGTTTAAGGTGCTTTAATTGCAGGATTTAACAATATTATAAATAAATAGTGGTTTTTGTGTACTATAGATAAGCTAAAAGCGAAGGTCCTTAAGAAATTGCTATGTATATGTAAATATTACCCATAATTTCTATACTTAAATCAATTGTGTATAGTTCCCTTAAGTTACAAAATCCGAGTAGAAAATGTTTTGATCATAATGCATTAGAGATGAATTATTTAAAATAGTTTGATCGGTTTGAGGAAATTAGTTTTTGGTTTTCTGCCTAAACTAATTATTCAATAGGACTATTAATGTATAAGATGGCAGCCTTATGAGTTTCCCACACAATGCTGTGCACTATATCAGGGAAGTAAAAAGGAAAAATCGAATAACTTAGTAATTAGTATGAACCTAATGTTAGCCATTATAAAACTAACTTTAATTTGTGTTTAGGTAGACGTACTCAAAGAGTGTAATATATTACTAGAGTACTATATAGTAGTATTATGGATCTCTGTATCAAATTTGAAACATAAAAATGCACATACCAATTATATGGAATTTCATTGTTTAAACTCAGTTCATGCGGAACTTTAATAACATAAATAACAGTTGTATGTCATAAATACATAAATAAACCCCCCTAACCTAACCCCCCAACCCCCCCCCTATAAATTCCCTACTTTTATATTATTTATGATTATATAGTTAACTAAAAGTAAAGCCAGTCATATTTGCTTGCATACGGCTGTATACGCAAGTGTGTATACTTGCCATTTCTTTTTTATTTTATTTTTTATTGGCGATAACCCATTTCAGTAGAGAAAAAAATACTTCAAACATTTGTCTTTTTTATGTGTCACGAGGGTGTGCCAAATGTGAAAATAATTGGTTAGCTAAATATTCTCGAAGAAATCATTGACCTATAATCGGTTGATGCTTAGGTAGCCTGTCCTGTTAGGGAGAGGGGGAGCGACAGCTCTCGGATCAATCATGATTGAACAGAAAGCGCATATTTCTGGAGCATCGGAGTCCAACTGACATTTTGCAGCAGTTACGAACACAATTTGGTTAGACATTGAGGCAGTCCCAACCTCATTGAGGAAAATTGGCACATAACACACTATGTGGCACAATATTATTGTGAAGTACTGGATAACGTAAAATTTTCAACTGGAAGGAAAAGGAAGCACCAATTGGCTAGAAATCACGCTTTTTACCTTGTAACTTTCATCTTCTTGGATCCCTCAAAGTAGTGTTTAGAGGACTACGGAATGGTGGAAGCGTTTACGCTGAAATTAGTTAGAGGAAACCTAGGATTTTTGAAAATTATGAAATGAATAAGCTCCTACATAAGGTGAATATAAAATAACCATATAAATTCTTAAGTTTAGTTAAATTAAGTAAGTGCTGATTAAACTATCCTTTTGTTCAAGTGCAAACCCTTAGCTTTGTAACCTAAGTTGTTTTGAAACCTGAAGAAGATGGATTTCAATACCAGAAACTTTTTCTCATCCCTGGAGTAATTGCGTCTGTAGTAAAGTTTGAAAGCCCTGCAATGAACACCTGTTCGCCACGTTTCATTGTTGGCTCATAAATAGTCTCGGGAGAGAGGCTTTTTCACCCATTTTAATGTTCTTCTACATTTGTTTTCGAACCTGCCATGCAAAGGTGTCCAGATTTCTAGGAATGTGTACATGTACTCTATCACAATTATTTATTTATTTTGTACCTACTACAATGCAATTTTAACATGTAAATATCAACGATATAATTTTACCTCCCTTTAATCATGATATAAATCTACAATAAATTAATTCTGCAAGATAAATATTTAATTATATGAAGTACAAAGACGTTAATCCCCATTAAATAACTAATTAATTCTCTATGTTTGGACATAAAACACCGCACGCATAATATTCGCTATGGTGTAATGGTTTAATACGTCATTGAATCTATCACTGGTAATAATACTTCTATAATAGCTTATGTGTATATTCAACCATTAGTACTTTAATATTAGTACTGCAAGAAAGAAATCTATCTATATAAATAGATATTTGACTGTATTTACTTGATAGACTCAGAAACTATTTTACTGATTATAATGAAAATTTGTATTTATATGTATTTTTCCACGTAAAAGATTTATACGCTATTCTCATTGGTGTGACTGAACCTGAGGCGGCGCGGCGCTGCAAAATTTAAAAGTGATCAAAGCGCCTGCACATTATAAACTGCAGTTACGAGATAATTACGTATATTAAATTGCCAAACCCTATTTATTAGAAGGAGGTAAGTTTTGATTTAAGTTTGTTTTAAGGCTTGAGTGTTTTATTATAAAGTACATGCACGTGTACAATGGCTATAAACATACACTTTGACACATTTTTTAATCGTGGCAACAAAGAAAATTGTACGTCGGCGTTGGAGATATAATTCACTTAAACCAGAAGTGCTTATACACGGGCAAAGCTTACGAAAAGGATGCGAATCCACGGAAATCAGCTAGGACTTAATATATTTTTATTTCTACTTTGAGCATGTTTCCATTAGGTCCTGCAATTTTCTCGTGGATAAAATATAGTTGCAAAATAGTTTAAAATAAAACTTATTGCTACCCTCAGGAAGTGAAATATTTTTTATTGTATATAATTGAAATAATCGATGTTTTGATGAATAATACTGGTTTACAATACAACTGGTTTTAAATAATACATAGTAGTACAAATTCAATTTATTTTTATCTGTGAAACGTGTTGGTGGGGAAAGGACAGCCAATGGTAGCATTAGGCCGGCACTTTCAAGTGAAGAGGTTATAAAGGGGTCAAACAGCATTCAGCCGCCTCTCATAGTGTGGGTCTATCGCCTTGCTTCAGCTGGCGCAACAGGGTTAACTTTTCTCCGGAAATTTTAAATTTGGCTTGGGACAAACAGGTATTCAATTTTTTTGTACACAGTGTGTTCTATTATTACAGAATTATCACCCTTATAAAATAGATTAAAGACTACCTGAAACGATATGACTCCCTCATATATGCATAGTAGTCTAAAAGAGATTATTAATTACCAATAAAGTACCTATTTCTCAAATTAATACTTTCCAATAGTTTTAATTATGACACTCTAACATAAAACTAATATAGTTTCATTTCATTTTTAAATTAATATAAAGTAAAGATGTTTTATTTGACTAGGCGAAGTAAGGGCTAAGAAGTCCTCTCTTACACTTAACCTGGGGACCAACGGCTTTAAAGTGACTTTCGAACCACCACCAACGGCCGGGTAGGCGAGCTGCATGCAGGGACAAGATCGCTCAGCGGTCACCCATCCAAGCAGCAGCCACGCTCGACGTTGCTTGATCTGGTTAACATGCGATAACTGTTGTGCCCACTACACTGCGCCGTTGGCTAAATAAATAAATAAATTACCATATATGATAATTTATTATCTTGGAAACTACTATTGCATACAGTTTAGAGTAATCATAAGATGCATGTTCTTTTCCTACGTGTTTTCACTCTAAGGGTGGATATATTTTCTTGAACCTCAGAAAATCTTTTGCTCTCTGTTTTGAAGGAGGTTCACAGCACATAGTACAATTGTACACGTGTACCTCTCTACCTATTTTATTATTACTCTTCAGGAAAATACTGCTACGCCCTGGCATTTGAAGAGTGGTCTCTGAACTTAGGAGTTCTAGAAATATATGATATCTTGATCCAGTTTAAAGTTGTATCCGTAAATATTAAGCCTTTAAAATTGTTCACCCTCTCTGCTTCTGACACATTTGAACAGTGGCTCCAAATGGGTCTTAAATCTTCATGATTTTTGGAGACGATAGTTTATAAAAACAATCTTAATTCCAATTTCTCCCAGTTTCTAGATTCAATGGTATCTATATATTACTCCTGGACATTTACCGTTCAATAAGATATCATTACAATCTTCCTGTAAGGTTTAATGATGTTCAATAAGAAGTATGATTAATAGCAACTCTTTTAATAAATATTTGGTGATATTTGCTCATCTATGACTACAGTTCTATAGATCAATAACCTGGGATGTTATTCATATCAATGAATGGTATCTTTTTGCTACAATAACGGTCTCCTCAATAATTGGGTACCATCAGATTAACAGCATTATTCCTACAGTTTCTGTAATAGAATTTATAAAAAATATACTTCCTAGGTCAATTGCGTGAATCTGCTTGAATTTTTAAGCTTGTAGGGATGGGATTAAAGTTTTAAATTGCAATTAAAAGTTTTGATATTATCCTTGAAATATAAAAGTAGTTTTATACCCATATAAATGATATTAATAATTTTTTTACATACGCAATAATAGCATGATGGGTGTTAAATTTGTAGCTTGAGAGTGTCTTGCTTGATATTTTCCAACACAATAAGTATTTTGTACGAACATGCTTTTTTAATACAGATGTTTCTACTTACTACATTATATTCTTAATTACTGTAATTTTTAGTTAGTTAGTGATATGATATGAAGATTTTTTTGCGTGTGAAGATCAATTTTAGTAGGCAAAAACCTTATTTCATTAAAATTTTATCACCTGCCATTTGTCATATGCACAAACCAGCATACTGTAAACGAAGTAGAGTAATGATTAGACTTTACTACATAACTATTTATGGTTTCTTTGAATTGGCGTTTATTAAACACCAAATACAATACGCAAAGTTGACTGGATACTTAGGTTATGCATAAATGAATGACCAAGTTACTATTCTAGAATAGATACATCTTCCTAAGAAGGCAGCATTTTTTTTATCCGGTAATCAAGCGTAGGTTGGAAAATGTATTAGGGTGATCTCTATTGTATTTTTATTAATGAATAGCACACATGGTTATATAATAGTAGTCGTTATAGAAAATATAACATAAACTAACGTCTATTAATTTAAACACACTCTCCAATAATTTAAACTTTTTATTTTTGTGAGGCCTTTCGTACTCACTGTGTACATCTTCGGACTCACAACTGAACAAAAGTAATAATAATTTGTGTGAGTCCGAAGATGTATTATTGAACGAAAGCCTCTCAAAAATAAAAAGTTTTATATTATTGGAGAGTTTTTTTTAATTAATAGATAATTTCCAATAAGACAAGAGCTTCAAGAATGTATAAATTAACGTGTTAATTGTGGTGCAGTAAATAGTTAGAGTTTCTCTTTTTTAGGGCTTGCAGTTCTAAAAATTAGTATTAATTGCTAAAATTGCCAATTCTTATAATTAATTAGTTAAAAGGTATTTCTGGTTTATTAATACCGAATGCAATACAAGCATTCCACGTTAGAGTTGCCAATTATCAGAAATAGTGTCTGCTTTCGGAGTGACTAGTTCAGGCAAATAGACTCTCGTAATGGAACAGCCAGTATGGGGATATTGTGTCTGGCTCCGAAGTTAAATAAAACCGATACTAGATATTTGCATTTTTACCACACACACATATTGCCAACCTCTCAGCAAAGTGTCTAATGCCACTTAAGTGGTAATCTCGGGGGTGAGATGCGCCTAGAAAAGCTTTAGATGCCCCAACATGCAAATGTAGAGGCGAGGTACACAATACACACTACACACTTCCATCCTCATTACAGGAGTCTGCTCTGTTTACACTTGGTAATGAAGCGAACGTCAAACATCCTACCTACCGTAGTCTTGTATCTTTAACGTCGCATTTCGCTTGATAAACAAATATTTTCACGTTTTACTCAATTAAGTTTACTGTTTTGATTGGCTGAGCAATGGAATAATTCAAACACGGCTTCAAACACTTGGTATTGTTGTGTGCCTTTGATGTTGAACTGAATTAACTAGATAAATATGTTGCTGAATGTGGTATGAACAACTCTATTAATTGACAAAATTATAGTTTGCTTGTTTCTTTGATTTTTTTAGGAGAGGCTAATCTTTTATTTAGCCCATGTCTGCACATCCTCATAGGCTACTAGGCTGTGTGAGGATCTTATCAAACAGAATAAGGACTGTCGGTACACTACAAGGTCGACGGTACATATGAAAATTGCAACGATCACAGACAAGATTACAGCCTGCGCTATCTCTAACAAAGACTGACTGTCCGACGCCTTAGACCGCTTTTACCGGGTCTCCCGATAGTGATTATCATTATGCAGTTTACATTTCGTTAGAGTACAATCCACATTGGAATAACCGGAGGATGAAATGCCTAACATTCTGTCATTATAACATGTAGAAATCAATCTTCTTGACACGTCTGAGACTTTACGGCTATTTTCTTGGTTCACATTTAACTCATCAATTTCCCGTAATGAGTTTTGTTGTTCAACCAGTGGAAGTATGATTTGTTTCGGTCTTTCCAAAACAATGGATTCACAATCGTATGGTATGTAAGCGTGTATATTAATATGCCGGGAGATTAACGGCACTGATCGAAGACACCTGACACCTCATCAGACCTGAAATCTAACAAAATGTGAGACGCGGTTTTGATTTCAGACTTTATTTTAGTTTAGAAATACATGATGGCCTTTTTAAGCATTTTATCTGAGTATAATGGATGTGATATGTAAAAATTTTGTGTTATGTAAAACTTTTTGCGTGAAATTAATGGGGTTTTATAAAACAATATTCAAACTTGAATTAGCCACAAAATTTGATAGAGAAACATTAGAGAACTCTAGCTATTGCTATTCTTCATAATTTTAAAATACCTTTTAAAATTATAAGTTATTTTCTAGACGTTCCTATTTGCAAATTTTGACTTACCCGCAAACTACCCTATCTTGGAGGGGTGTTTTAAGAACTTTCATATAAAAAAATTCCTCAAATGTCAAATATACATCTCCAGAAGTAAATCACTAAATCTCTAGCCATAAGAAAGGGGTGAGAGCTTTAAAACACCAGGTATATTATGTATAAGAAGTAGTACTTTAGTTTTCAAAATTTATTAATCATAAAAATTACTAGTGCTTAAGTAAACCACATTCGTCATCGAGCTGTGACGAGTTGAAAACACGTGTTTTTGCATACCACTTATTAATTGGATCAATACTGAATGGCATATTGAAGTTTATCTTAGGTTGGTTTATACGTTTACTGTTAAAATTGATTTAATAGCCAATGTCGTCGACTAGTGTATTTGGGGCAAACACAGAACACTCGTGTTATCCGGACAGGACGCAATGGGAGATCGTGTTTTACGCTTTCAAATACAAATTAGGTCAGTATCGAATGGCATATTGGCATGTATCTTTGGTGTGCTGGTGGATTTATTTTTACACTTTTTACCTCACTGCTATTCCATTTATAAATATATTGCCTGAAGACTATTTAAAACTTTTCTAAACTCTATGAGGATGTGTGATAGAAAGTAGGAATTTTGTAATCAGACCCGTATTTAGAAATAAAAAAATTAAATTAAATTGTTTCTTTTCATTTGATGACATGTTTTAGATGAATTTTGAAAACATGTTACATTTTCGTAATTAAGTACAAGGTAAGAAAATGTAGTTAAATAAAATATTACATGATGTCAATAATTTTAGTAATTTATATTACGTACAAATTGAAAGAATCCCACATCCTTCTTTTATGCAGTTTTCTGTGGCAATTATTTAAAAAAGAAACACCCCAAAAACTACTTTGAAAATTATTGTGCTATAAGACAATTTATTAAGATTAAATTTAAATGTATTTTATTCTTAAGAAAAACACTATTATTACTTTAAATGCCAATTATCAAATTGAAATATAAATTAATTATACACGATGAATACAACATTTCGATCTGTATAAATAAGTTTAAATTACTTTTCATACAAACTTTAAATGTCAATTATCTGATTGAAATATAAATGTTACACAACGAATACAACATTTCGATTTGTATAAATAAATTTAAATTACGTTTCATACAAAACGTATATACGCAACATGTTAAGTGACATATAAGGTACTGTTTATGTGGAAAACCCAGCCGATTTACCAAAGTAAACTTATTTATTATAATAAGAAAAAAATATTTCGAAGTATAAATAAAAAAATAAAGGAATTGCAGATTTACGGATATTTATTGTCCTTAAACGTTACAAAATAAAGATACTTTACGTTTCGTGGACTGTACTCTACCTACTTCTTCAGTCATCACCATACTAAGTTTAAGTATGCATCAGTTAAACAGGTAAAAATGGCGATAGCGACAAGTGATTATATTTTATGGTTTCTTTGCTGCTATTGAGCATGTATCAAATGATTTATGCCATAAATATTTGTTGTGTTGATTGTTTTTTCCTACAAACACTCCTCCCCTTTACTTAATTCTGTTCAGGAATATTTTTGTTTACTTTTTCAACGTACAACATCGTTATTCCGAAATTTGCTTGGTATTACATCGCCCTGTGTAGAAATCTTTCCTCTTAACTTATACTTACTGTGTATTACTTTCACTTATCTACTAGTATTTAATACCTTAAGAAGTGGATACATGTTATTCCTCAAAACAGTTGTAATTTACCTTTACCCCTTAGAGTCATATTTGTCACGAATTAACCTTAAACAGAGAGGACGTGAAGTGATGTAAATTAAACTGTGACATTTCACCTTTAGCCGCAGAAAAGATTAACGACACAAAACATACATTTTAATATAATATTAGAATATTTGTATGTGAAACTATGAGTAAATTGAGCTAGTAATTAGCTAATTGCAGGTGCATTATGTGATATGAATTGTTCAATAAGGTACAGATCTGGTAATAGAGATAAACATAATGGGATGTACAATGCTGTGGTGAGGTAACCACATTATAGAGCCTAACACCTCTAATACTGCTTTGTAATTTACAGTTGACGATGTTCATTACGTAGTCAATGTAGCAATGTCAACGTTGAGTACAAGAGCAATGTTGAAGTGCTTTCAAATGGTACAATCAAAGGACCACAACCTGTACAACAAAGCCCCGATCTTGTCAACTACCAGTAATCACGACGTCATTCTGCTGCAACGCATTATATTATTAACTCCATCACACACAATAGAACAATGAGAGTACGATCTGAGCCCCTATGGTGCATCACGAACGATTGAAGGTGTTCTTTGCACAATTACCTGAAAATCATAATGCACTAATTCTCAAATTTTACAAATTTTCATTTTGCTGTGTGAGGCCCTTTGCTTTCAAGGAAAACATCATCAGGGCCACACAACTAGAAACAAAGTGGTTTTGGTAATAATATAAACAAATTTGTACTCAATAAAAAACTCTTTCAAAGTTGACATAAAATAAATAATTCATAAACAGCACCTGCGGTTTAAAACTATTCACGTACAAATAAAATCGCGTAATCAATATTTTAGATTTGATTAAACTCAAAAAATCTAATACGAAATCATAGAAACTCTCAATCACACAGTGTACAAGATGTAATAAAAATTTTGATTACTTTTAAAGCATTTCTAAGAAAAACTGGATTAAAGGTTGACAATTTAACATTTAAACCTTATGGTCGTATATCTATTTCAGATTATTATTCTTCATTTGGTTTATTCTTTTTAATTCCAAATTAGTTTTTTATTTTAATTTTGGAATTTTAAGATACATTATTATTTGCATGTTTTGTAAAACTCTTAGAAAATAATTTATCAATTTTGATTATTGTAAGAGACCGATTTTAATTTTTAATGTTCTGTAAAATTCATTATTTTAAACTTCTCTCACATTAAACTAAACAGTTATTGTTACATCACATTGTGTTTACAGCACACAGTTACAATTAAATTTTTTCTCAATTCTTGGATTATCAACTAATCTAATTCATTTGGATGACTCATCTATTTGAGGCTAAAGCCAAGTTCAATTCGGCAAGCAGTGACAGCTTAAGGCGGGGTTTAACTGAACGGAAGAGACAACTTGTGTCTCAAACACTTTTTACTCCGACCCCGGTTCTTTCTCTCCACTAGAGCTCCAAACAAATCTAACAGAGAAAAACAAACTTTGGTGAAATTAGGAACACACACTCGTATCTGTGATGTCAGTTGTTACTCAGAATCTAACGGGTTGTAGCCTCCAAAAACAAATCGTATACAGAATATTTCAAATAATGTATAGACACGTTTTAAACTTATAAGGTTTTCCTTTTGATCTTTAAGCTCGAATACGTGTAATGCAAGTGCATTACCGAACATAATTTTTTATTACTATTGCATCTCAAGTTCAACTAAATTGTTTATACAATTTATTATTGTATTTGTATTTGTAATTGTATAATTCTTTTCAATGTTGTGCGTAAATGAAAATCCCAGTAACTGTACATATGCCTGTTTATTGACTTGGTGCTTTTTTGTATGTTTGTAACCAAAGGAGTCGTAAAAGTTATGTGGTATTACGTTGCAAACTACATAAACTATTAATAAGAACTATATTTTAAAACATGAGCTGTTGAATGATAATATGCATCTCAATAGCATAATATTGCTGCCACTAATTAATCTCGAATTCACTTCCTCATGATTGGGAAATATGTCACTAATTTTGTGTTTGTCACTGAAAGTACTGTAATTTAAGTCTAAAAACATCTATAAATCTGGAACATTAAAATTATTTAATGATACTTCAAAAATACTAGTTTAACTAAAAAAGTAAGGGATCGTCAGACATTTTGATAACAAAGTAAATTAGAGGCGTTAATAAAATGAGTTCATTTATGAACCTGTGTTTTAACTTACTAGCTAATGTCAGATCTTAAAAAGAGAGAGTTTCATTAATTTCTTTTATCATTTTGAAACTGTACAAATTTAAAACTTAATGTGGAATAATATACTCACTTATAATGTATTAAATAATATATATATATATATATATATATATATATATATATATATATATATATATATATATACACTTAGTTAAATTATATTCATTACTAAGTATAACATACTACTATATTTATCTAATAAAAAGCTACGGATTAAGCGTATTACTTCATTTTTATTATTAAAGAAGCTGTACTTTAACGATATTTGCAATATTTTATCAGAATAAATATACTTTCTATTGTGATATTGCTTATAAATTTGGATCCAAAGTCTTACCTTTAGCTATAAACAATTTCGTACATAACAAAATAGATTTTATGGCGGACAGCATAAAAATATTCACCTAACAATTTCTCCAGTGAACGTCTTAAACTAACTAAGAACAATTATAAAACTTACAGAACTACTCATTTAAGCAGTCCAAAATTCACGTAGTTGTTAATTATATAGATTATTTTTAGAGAGGAAATATGTTTTCTTTTTAAAAGTGAAAAGTGTAATTTATAGGAAAAGTCAAGCTTCCTACTAAGAGAGATGAGCAGGTAGAGAGTGGCAGCTCAGCTGAGGAGGATTACGTGCGGGTCCTCTGAGTATACAGCTATTCTCGTTGCGTTACTCTTGCTTCAGTGTCGTCCCTACTAGGAGGTAGAGAGTGACAGCTCAGCTGAGGAGGATTACGTGACAGTCCTCTGAGTATACGGCTCTTCTCGTTGCGTTGCTCTTGCTTCAGTGTCGTCCCTACTATGAGGTAGAGAGTGACAGCTCAGCTGAGGAGGATTACGTGACAGTCCTCTGAGTATACGGCTCTTCTCGTTGCGTTGCTCTTGCTTCAGTATCGTCCCTTACTAGGAGGTAGAGTGTGACAGATCAGCTGAGAAGGATTACGTGACAGTCCTCTGAGTATACAGCTCTTCTCGTTGTGTTGCTCTTGCTTCAGTGTCGTCCCTACTAGGAGGTAGAGAGTGACAGCTCAGCTGAGGAGGATTACGTGACAGTCCGCTGAATACACGTCTCCTCTTCTTGTCCTTCCTTCAGTGTACCCTCTACTATCAAGTTCGGAGTGGCAGCTTACGTAAGGAAGATTTCGTGACAATCCTCTGAGTATACGGCTCATCTCCTTGCTCTTTCTTCAATGTGGTCCCTACTAACAAGTGAAAACTAAGAGCTTATCTGAGTAGGATTACGTCACAGTCCCCTGAGTATAACAAGGTCAATAGCAAATTACGCAAAGAAAATTAAACAACTAAAAACGAAAAAGAATGTGGATAAGATAAAATTCCCATTAAACTAATTAAAATTTGACTTCAAAATACTTGTAAATTCAGTGTAGATGTTGTTCAAAGATTTGTAGACTAGAAATTCTTTTATTTAAGACTATTTGTACAGGAAAATTATACCACTAACAGTTGGTGTAAAATAGTGAAGTCTTTGTAGAAAGAAGATTGAAATGTTCCATGTACTGGAAAATACTGTAGAGTAATGAATTATGAAAAGTTTGTTGCAGTACACTATAAATTGAAGAGGAGGGATAGTAATAAATGACTGTTTTATACGAGTAGGAAGATAAAAACTGTAATATATATAATTAAAAATAATAGTTTTATTCATTATTTCGTATAAAATACTACTGTTATAAAAATTATTTATGAATTATGCAATTATCTGGATATTCTGACCTTATTTTTGGAAAGTTGAACTCTCTGATATTCTTAATAAATAACAATAGATGTATTAGTTAATTTATAATCAATAAATGATATATATTTATATTTTAGTTTCTTTCAAAATAAAATGTTCTCCAGTATATTTAATACAAGTAAAAAAAATTACAAATGAATTGAATATTCATCACTTATCGCTTAATGTAATAAAATTAAATAATATTTATTAAAAATATATTACAAAAAAAATAAAAATAATAATACCATTTTTTTAATGTAGCAAAAAACATGCATCTCTTAATGGAAAGTCCAAAAATTATAATTATTACTTATTATTATTTTTAAACAGCATGTTTTTATTTTGCACCATTTTATTTAAAGACGCTTATTCTGTACTAAAAATACGACGAAATTTCTTATCAATATCTATAACTCTATATAGGTACATGTATTATTGCCTGAGGATATACTTTGCAAACTCCTGATAAGAGTGAAACTATCATTTTGAGAATTATATGAAACACCCTGAGCTCGGCAAGACATTCTCCGTTAGGAAAGCATACTGTAACGTGTCACGTTATTAAGAAGACACAAAGAGACCGTTTTCTTCTCTTCCCTTATCTTCGTACAGCTGGAGGCGGATTGGCGCGGCAAGCTCACGACTTCTACATAGGGTCTTTACAAGAAGCTTCCTCTTAGCCCTTCCCGCCCTAGCGCCTACTATGTCGTCACTTCATTATTCGCTTGTGAATATTAGACGATTTAGATAGTGATACATCGTGAATGCAAATTATTAAAACGCCAATACCAATTATAGTGATTGAAATATCAATAAACTTGATAGTTTGGAGTCGTAATAGCAAAAGCAAGGTAATTAGAATGATGTTCCTCAAGTAAATTTAGCTTTGATGCATATACATAAGATACAATAACACTTAGTAGGATAACTTTTTTAGGTAAAACAAAATTATGGTTGCCTGTAAATTCGGTTTTACGGGCGAAGATTTTACGTGACAACGTCTTTTTCTCGGTAGAATATTTATTGATATGAATATTATTAAATTGCACAATAGGAACAAGGAATTGAATGAAAATAAGAATTGCACAAATTTTAACTATAGAAATATATTTTGTTTACTAAAACATTGTACATAATTTGAAATTAATTAAAATTTGTTATTGTAAATGGTAAAGTTGAATAAAAACATTTACTAAAATTGGAATTTGAAATTCTTGCTAAACACAGTTAAATTCTAACTCCGCGCGTGGTGATTGGTCGGTTTAGTTCGTTTGTTTGGTCGCACTTTTATGACAGGTTAGAGGTTATAATTTGTTATTTTAAATGTTTGACTAGCAATACGCGCTGTTTCTTCTCAATCGACTGAATTACGATTGATTGCAGAGTGATTTAAACTAATAATTTACTTAACACTATCAACATTTGTCAATAGTATGACATAACCTATAAACTCAGTTTCTCAACTTTTGTGTCAATCTAACAATTAATCAATCAATCATAGTTTACGATAATGAAATATCAGTGTACAATAATTTACCTTTATTGTTGTAGTTGTTGTAAATGACGAATCTAAGCACTCCACATTTTCACGAATAAACATAGTTATCTGCTTTATCCCGTGCGGCGGACCCACAGTTATCTGCTTTATCCCGTGCGGATCCCGTGCGGCGGACCCACTGGACGGACATCGTAACGTTACCGGGCGTTACACTTTTTCATGAGTGACTAGGAGCCGCAACCTAATTTAAGACGGTGTCACGTCAAAAGTAATTTTAATACGGTTTTAGAAGGAATATGAAAATAGATTATGAATAAATATATTTATCATAGCATGTTTAAATGTTACCAGATTACAAGATATTTTCTGTAAAACTACATTTAAAATCCCAACCCGAAAACCTAAACGATTCATCAATAAATAATAAACGCATTTTAATTTGCAGTTGAATAAAAGTTCATTATTATCACTTACTTCCTGGGTAAATAATAAACATAAGAATACATCCTGAAACTTTAATACTAAGAGTCAATCTATAAATACTGATATTTCACTATCAAAAAGTAATTTGGGGTAGAATATCTTTATTGCTAATTACATAGCTTTAAGAATACTTTACATGGCCTTAATATAATTTGTTTGAAAGTAAGTGAACAATCTCCTCAAAATATACATGTATACATAAGTGTGTGTAACTTTATAAACAGACTGCATGTATATACATGCAGAAAGTATAAAGGTATTTCCGGCAAATAAAAATATTATATGAGAAAAGAATAATTTGTAATGTAGCCTTGAAAAACAAAATTCGAAGTAAATAAACGATAATCATTTTAATACATAAATGTCACATAGATTTTGTATCAACTCAACATCACTTTTACATCAAACCACTTTCTTTCTGCTCAAATAAGTTAACATTAGAAAAAATACGAGAAGACGCTAGCCACAGATTATTATGTTTGTTATTCATATACTCTTGTAGAGATGTTTTCTATTTAAAAGGTATAGTGTAGTTTAAAAATATTACGAGCGTTTTATATAGACTATACAATATAAATATTAATTTTAATTAAAATTTGACGTTTATAAAAAAGTATTTTTATACCAATTATTATAACTTCGGTATGAAGAACTAACTTATAAAATAGATATTCGTTTTAAAATTTAAAACAATTATATAATAAATGTTTAAAATAATGTTTAAAACGTTATAATAATAAATCAGTTTGTAACTATATGTTGTTTTTTACAGCTATATGTTTGATAGTTTTAATATCTAAGAAGAACATATGAGTTAACATAAACATAATGTAACATCATATGTTTAATAAGATATAAAAAATATAGTTTTATACCTCATTAAACAATGAAAACCATTCCTACGCTAACGTTTTATAATAATAACATTATTTTAATAATAGCGTAAAGATATTGTTGGATTTATAGAATACTATATTATAGAATACAAACTTGCTGGAAGATTTATAAAAAATTGCCTCAACATTTATTAGGTGATCGAAGAGAATAATACACTATTTATGACATTTGGAATAGCTGTTTAGTATGTAATGCTATTAGTTCAATTAAATATTAAAAAACAGAGTTTAAAGATAGACTTGGTAGACATTTCGTTCTTTAAATATATATTAGCCTCCGTAGTAAGCTATAAGTAGAGTTCAATTACTTATTTTATTCTAATGGTATCTTTTATATTTTATTATTTCATCCATTTACTATGAAAATGATTGGGTTGAAATAACAAATTCAAAACCTTCTTAAATTATTTGTTTAATTTCACCTCGTATTTATGCAGTTGTTCCTTATTTTATAAATGAATTTCAATAGGGAGAAACACTAATAACAAATACTTCTATATCTTATAATAAAGTATTCCGCAAAGTGGCCTAATATAGAGTTTGAAGTATGATTAACTACCGGCTAATATCCTGAAATGTGTCGGCTGGAAGTTAAACTATGAGACCACTTCAACTAGTCCTGCTTGTTACGCGAGGATGACCCTCTAGTAACTAATCAAGTATGTGCTTGAACAACTAAATTAATTAACGACAACAAACGCTAACTCAAAATTATGTCCAAATTTAAATGTTTTTATGTTTTGTATAAACATTTTTGTATATTATGAAATTGATAATGAACAAAAACTATTATACCTTTGTTACGCTTAATTAAATACATGTATGACCATTTGGAAAGTTGTACAAAGGCAAATAAATATATAAATTTTAATTTTTTATAGTTTTATTATTAGTTTAAATTAACTGAAGTAACATGCGTTGTTGTAAAAATTCAATTGTGTACAGAAAATAACCTTAATAACGTTTTCGGTAATTGGTTTATATGTTTTGAGACGTGAAGTGCAGTCGAAGCGCAAAGTGATTTCTTATAAAAAAGATTATAGTAGACAGAAGAGCTTTTCGACGACCTCTGAACTTCTATTGTATTTATAAAATGAAAGCCTCTCAATAATATAAATTATACTCAGTCTGAAATACCTCAAGCTGCAGATCTCTGTCAACTATGGGTCTCTAGAAGACGTTGGCCTCTGCTACCACAGGTTTCTGGTAACATCCTTTCTTCGGGAAGTCCTGGACCCTGAGAGACCTCAGCTTTTAGTAGTTCCTGATCTCTGAGAACTCTCAACCTTCGGAGTTTCCGTCAATTTCAACTTATCTTAATTAATTACGTTGGGTTATGTATGTCAGTTATCTTTGTAAGTTCCTGGTTAGTGGGGCATCTAAAAAGCAGAATTGCTTATTTTTACATTGAGTGGCGTGGTGAGCAACGCAGCAGATCCATTTATCACAGCTTTTGAAAAGCTGTCGTTGTCCTGTCTTTGCTTTCGTCCACGGCTGTTCATGATTTGATTTCCTGCAGGAACATGTTTTTAGTTAAAGCTTAAAACATTTATTCTCAGCTTATAGTACTTTTATTGTAGTTTTAAGACTGCTTAGAACTTCTGGACTCCCCGAGGACAGAGTAGGCTGCACCAGCAGAGTGCACTGTACTCCCGAACCTATGTAGTTGGACACGGAGTTTCCTGATAGGCTAAGCGCTAAGGGGTCGCACTGAACACCACAGCAGGCAATCTTAGAATCAAGCGGTCTTTACTTCGCGGTCGTCGAGGTGTTCACAGGAAATATCTCGTCTGTGAAGTCGAGCAATCGTGTGTTTGCCTCAATGGTATGATCCAGCAGGTGTTTGTATTAATTTCTTAGGTTATTTAGCTCCTTTTTTGAAACAGCTAGTTCCGTAACCGACTCAGGTTATGTTGGAGGGATAGTGGTGACATTTTGGCGGTCAGTGAAGGTTCTTACATGGGCGTAAAGAGGCAGCAATGGGCGTGTTGGGCGCGAGCGGTAAGGTGTGTGCGGGTGCTGCTGGCACTCTTTCAAGCAGCGCGGGCGATGCGGTCGAGGCAGGCGTAATTCGAGTCCGCGGTGACAGCAGACACCGCGTTTTGACGGGATGTTCCCCAGTGTTTTTTTTTTTTAATACACACAGTCAATTTTGTCAAGTCCCGATCAGTTTTATTTGAATTTCCACAGCTTTTCCCTTAGCATCGCCAAGACACCTCACCACTTTTAAAAATTCTGTTGCATGTATTTAATAGCATTGTAAATCTGCAGTGTTTACCAGTATTTCGTTTTCTATTTTAAAAACATTATTTAATAAATAATGAATTAAATACTCGATAAAATCATTATAACAACCTGATAATAAAATATGAAAGCAAAAATTTCACTTTTATACTATCAGGTACTAAGAATCGAACTAGAGGACTCTAAAAGCAAGTCACGACGTTATGGATATCGCCACCAGAATAGGTAACGATAAGAGATTTAATACCAATTAATACAGTGAGTAATATCCATTACGTTTGTCTCACAATTGGTTAAAAGTTTTCAATGAGTTTCGTCGTCAAATCATTTTATTATAGTACATATCAATAAATATTGCATATAAGAACTCTCAGTTATTTATTAGGATATTCTTGTAGAAGGTGAGATCGGTCGTCGTAAGATCAGAATCTTCTAACTGTGCTCCCCGACCACAGATGCGCTCACTTTACAGATTATTCTCATTAGTAAGATTACTCGTAATGATCTGACGACGCTTCACTGCATCGTTCAACCTGCCTTCACTACACTGCGAGGTACATTATCTGTGTCAGACATTTACTATGTCAGAAAATATTAATCTATTTCCAATGGCTAATTTTACTTTATACTCTTCGATATAGCCTTTACATGTGTAAGTATTTGAATGCAGTTAATTTACTGCATTCTTTATTTAAAACAATATATGCTTAAAATAAATAGTTAGAGCTGATAAATTATTTAAAAAGATTAACTTACGAAATTTTACCTATTTACCTAGGATTATTTAGGAAATGTTTCCACATAAAAGGTAAGGAAGTACACTAGATAATTTAATACATATCAACCTTTAGTTAAGTTCGAGACTAAGGGTGAGGAGCTATATGCACAACATCTTGCTGGAATATCGTTCATCACATTTTCCGAAAAACCTTTTATCCTTCAAAAAATAAAAAAACGGTAACCGGTCAACCCTAACCCTCCTTTTTGGAATATCCAATGAAGTGAGATCAGAATTACCGAATGTTTGTTCCAAACATAAATCCAAAACTTTTGATCCATGCAAAAAATGGCGCACATGATTCCAAAAACTTTGCTCACTCTATACAATTAATTTTTAATTGGAAACACACTAGTGGGACAAAATGACCATTGCACATTAAAATAAAAGAACATATAGGAAATGAAAGGTCGATAATTGCTAATAGTTTTCGTCCGAAGATCGCCGGAATTGGGATGAAGCCATAGTACATCGAGAACCTCATTTCTTTAAATAGAAATTAATCGAGGCTTCAAACATTAATTAGTGAGCGAATTCATCAGTCAACCATCAAATATAAGCTGCTATGGTTACCGATTCTGAAACGAATATAACAAGGAAATCTAAAGTGTCTAACTCGTTAGATAATTATAATGAACTAATGTGGGGTACAGTGTGGAATTAATCAGCGAATTAAAAATTAAAAGATCCACTCCATTTTCATGTTTTCCATGTGAACGAAAAAGTACTGATAAAGAAAACTGTACTCTTTAGATAGGTTTTAGATCTGTCTTTTGTTTTTTTTTTAGTGCATGTCTTAGATATATAATTGTCCTTATACGACTAGGTGCAATTTCAAAGCTTCTTGTCCTAAGAGAAAAAATACTAGAAACGTCGGAAAATAATAATGAATTTAACATAAAATTATCTCACAGTATTTAATAATTTTATATGGACTCGTCTTGCGTCACCATAAGTAAGGAAAATTGGTTTTATTTCAATAATCTTTGGAATGAAGTAATTAAAGAGTGCTTCGTATTCCTAAAAGGGACAAGAGTCAATTTGCTTTGTATGCATGCAAACAGGATTTTTTTTAAATCAATGGATAAATTTCTACTAATAATGTATATTCAGCCACCTTAGTTTTGATGTGGGTAAATAGTAGGGTACTAACAGGAAAAATAATATTACATAGTTTGATTTCAAGTTATACTTTTATTAGCATTACACACTAAACTGCAGACACGTTAATTAATGTTAAATAGCGTCATCGCATACCTGAAAGTGATGATTTTCAGTATAATTTATAACTATAATATAGGTGTCTGATGGTTGCCTTCAAAATTAAAGCTAGAAAAAATATAACCTGGGAATAAAGTATTGTTTTCACCACTTCTAAAGACTCCTACTACAACCTCAACTAAAAGTATCATCGCTTAGGATCGATTTGCCTCTTACGAAACAGTTATTTATTGCATTGAAGAAAAAAACAGGTTGTTTGTTTATACAGAGAAAAATCGCTCTCAGACTCTCGACTATAACTTCACCTCCAATAAAGTATGAGGAAGACATCCTTTCATGATGTTTACTCCGTGAAAAGTCCACAAACGATGTTTTAAAGGACATCTATTCAATTTGATCCAGGAGAGGTTTGGAGCTATATACGGTCAATACAAAATAAGAACATCGGGTTGACTCTAAACAACACATCTTTGAAGTCGCATATTTATTTAATACTAGCTGATTCCCGTGGCTTCGCAAGCTTTGCCCGTGTATGAGCACTTATGGTTCAAGAGAATTTATATTTCCAACGGCGATAGAGAGTTTACCTTGTTGCCGCGATCAAGAAAATGTATCAAAAGTGTTTTTTGTAGCCATTATACACTTACATGTACTTTATTATAAAGTGGTCCATCACTCAAGCTTTAAAATTTGAAATAAATTTATTTTAAAAACAAATATACATAGAAACTTAGTGCCTTCAAATATTTTTTGGCAATTTAATATACACAACTGTCTCTTAATTGCAGTTTATAATGTAAAGGCGTTTTTATAACATCTTGCAGCGCCGCCTGGTGGCGAGTTACATCAATGGGAATAGCATATACACCTTTTACCGAGTAAATACATTTACGTCTGACTTACGTTCATTTATACATAGGAAATAAAATTTTTTGCTTAATCTGGTATATTTCTTTATTTATTACAATAAAATAAGTTTTGGAGTGTAGGCACCTACGGAACGCAGAGACTATTTTACAGCACAATTTAGAGTAAAATAGTTCATGGGGAATATAGCAACAAATATCGCACAGTAAATGGTTTATCGCGCAAGAGGAGAATGGAGTAGAGGTGGAACGGGCGAATGCAGTAAATCAATGAGCCGCACCTATATATCAAGTAAGGTCCGTTAATGTGCACCGTATATAGACCGGAACTAATTTAATAGACTACGAATCACTAC